>NC_135497.1:524943359-525205859 GCF_052857255.1 Amblyomma americanum
AAATCTCTACACAAGAGCTACTATCTGGTTGCTGACGAGAGCCACCGACAACAGCAGGAACTTCAACACACACACCATGGCGATGCCGAGGCACAGCCTACTAGGACTAGGTGCAGGTCGCCGAGGAACGAAAAAAAGTATCGCGTGACCACGAAAAGAGGTTATTATTTGGGGGGGAGCGCTGTGGGTAGGAAAGGGCAGGGGGAGCGCAGTGCGCAGGGATACAGGGTTTGAAGAGGGGGCAGTGAAGGAGGCAAGGGAGAAGGCAGCCGGGCGCATACCGATCTGTCCCTGCGATTCAGGAGCTCGTTTCGGCGCGTGGAGCGATACTGGCTGTGCGCTCACGCCGGCTACACACTAAACAATTTCTCACCCTTAAGGGTGTAAATCAGCTGTCCCCAGACAAGCACCCTTTTCCAATTGCTCGGCTCTATAAAGGGTGCAGGGATCAGCACCCTTAAGGAAGGGTGCCCTTTATTATTTTTTTTATTTATTTAGAAATACTGTCAACCCTCAGTTGAGGGTCATTACAGGGAGGGATGTTACATATACGTTCATGCAAAAAAAAACTGCCAGATACAAAAAGAAATATGCACATGCACTACAGCGCCCTAAGGATATAACACAAGATACGATATACAGACTATGTATTCAAATGTTCACCCAGCTGCCGCACGCGCACAAACAGAAAAAAAGAAAAAATAGAGAAAAGAGAAAAGAAAAAGCACTTTACAATATCCACACGGTACAGTTTTAGTGAAGAACGTTGATTGCATTCGTAAACAATGCGCTATCAGAACTGCGAACAATTTCTGTAGGCAGCTTGTTCCACAGCTCTATTGACTCTGGAAAGAACGAACAACGAAAGGCATTGGTTCGGGACAAGTATGGTCGAATAGCTTCACTATGATTTAAGCGGGAGCTCAGTCGGCCTGGAGGTTTTAAATACAAGTCTTTATTAATTTTTAGTTCGCCGTTAATTATTTGAAATAACGTTTTTACTCTCTGTCTCTTGCACCGATCTTCCAATAATTCAAGACCGCAAGACTTTAACATCGCAGAAACTGAGTCTGTCCTTCTATATTTCGAGCAAATAAAGCGCGCCGCCCGGCGCTGCACCTTCTCTATTTTGGCCCACATTACCTTTTGATGGGGCTTCCATGCTACTAATGCATATTCTAGGGATGGTCGAATAAGAGATCTGTAAGCCAGCAGTTTAACATCTTTTGTTGCCCTCCCCAGTTTTGCTTTTAAAAAACCCAATTTCTTCTGTGCCGCTGAGCACACTCTTTCTACTTGATTGTGCCATTTTAAATCATGCGAAATAGAAACACCAAGATATTTGAAACAAGAAACATTAACTAGATTGTAGCCTTGAATATCATACTGAAAAGTAAAGATATTCTTTTTTGCAGTGATATGCGTGTATGTGGTCTTATCAAAATTAATTTGCATTTCCCACTTATCACACCAACTCCCAAACGCCTGAAGGTTTCGGTTGAGCTTAATCTGATCCTCTAAACAAGATATCGGCGCAAAAATCAAGCAGTCATCTGCAAAGAGTTTTATCTTAGCAGAACTATCTAAAGCGGTTGATACTTTAGAGGATGTAATGGTTGCACCCTAATTAAAGCGTATTATTTTTCTGTAACACCTCTACGAATGCATGTTGGAAGGGTGCTCCACATTGATCCACCCATGAAGCAAAGCCTTGGACTGACGCGCGCCCTATAAACTTTCATGTTGTGTACCCTTCCTGAAGGGTGCTGATCTCTGCACTCTTTTTAGCACCCAAAAGGGTGTTCGTCTGGGGACAGCTGATTTGCACTCTTAAGGGTGAGAATTTGTTTAGTGTGTAGGTTGCCATCAGCCGGAGAAGGCTACTGGACAAACGGCAATGCCTGGCGCGCCAATCGGGATGCTGGGACCATCCGCCTCGCTCGCAATCGCCAAATTGATCGTACACCTTTCCGCCTCACGTCCGCCTGGCGGCCGAAAACTGGCGGACCGCTCGCGAAGCAGACCTGGCGGAAGCCGCTCCGAAACGATCGTACGAAGGCTCTTAGGCGCACCCCGAGCACACCAGCGGCAACTAGAAGCATGTGTCGATTTCGCTCCGAGCGCGTCAGCCTCCGCCGGCCCGGCCAGACCGGTTCCGCTTCTCGTCGGGGAGGCGTTTTCCCGTGTTCCAAAACAGATGGGAACCGTTTTGAGTTCAAGTTTGCTCAGATTAAATTGAATACCTCTCTCCATTTCTGAAACGATTACAATGGAGGGCGACTGACTCATCTCTTTTCACGCAACCCTGGCTGTGGGTAGAGCAGGAAGTGAAAACCAGTCTGTGAACGAGGGTCTTTGTTGGAAAGCAACTTCTTGTAAGTCAGTTTTTCTGGAATTTAGAAAGTTGAAACCGAAAATTCTTCAGTTCAATCGTGACAGTTTGAGTAGCCTCCGATTTTCTGAGGACATAACTCAGGGCCTAGGAAAGAATGGCCCATGTTTGAACGCCCGTATAAACACTCAGCATAGAAGGAGCAAAACTAGATGAGAATAAAAGTTATTATCTCCTGGCCGGGAATCGCAGGATAGTTTCACGGCCGCAGCTCCGGACCAAAGGCATGAAATCGCTAGGAGAATATGAACGAGGCAGCTGGAGAGCACTGACAGGCACTCTAAGGTGATGTCCAGACCTGGAAATGAATCTTGCCACACATCGATCAAAAACTTCGTTAACGAAAAGGTTTCAAATTAAAATGTGGAAAACAAACATCTTCGTTTGAGTGTTTCAAAATGACGCGGAAATCTGGACACCTTTATCAGACATACAGTATCCGCTATGCATACTTTCAGCTTCTGCTCAATGACATGCAGCTAGATAGAACAGCCACGCATTTTTTTTTAGCACAGCTGTGTGAAACTTTCACTCTGAGGACGCTTTGTGGTTCGTTTAAAAAAACACGTTGTGGGGCTAGTTGGTGAAGCATATTTTCTGGAAGTTCTTTATAGCACTACAACACACCAGATCAAAGGAAGAAGTACACAGGACGGGCGCTGCTTCGTCTTGCATGTCAGGCGTAATATTGGTGCACTCTTCTGAAGCAAGGCAGCCGAAATCGAGACGGGCTCCATAGCCACCAATATGTCATGTTCAAACACGCACGGACCGTTTCCAGTAATGGCAGTGTTATTACGTGCAAGCCAGTGGGTGCGTTTTTTATCTGCGTAAAATTTCGGGCTGATGTTTTTGTATATAAAACATCGTTTTAAACACCAGCTTTCGAATCCTTACATACATACTCCCAGCTGAAATACAAACCATCCAATAGCACAGAATCAATTTTAGCTCAGTGGCACCTCTCCCAACTTCAGCACACGCAACCAGCTTCCAGGTGCCCTCTGCAATATGCTGGGCGACAATTACTTTCACATAAAAATAAATCGAAAACCTTTTTTAGCAACAATGAGCCAGACCGTCACGTAGTACTATTCTAAATTATATATTTCAGGGTACTTAATAATGATGAGCACTTTTCTACACCTATTTTTTATTTTGCAGCTATATAGTAATGTCAGAAAATGGCAATATTTAGGCCATTTTTCTGGCACTGCTATCTTTATTGGCCGGACCGCGCGGTGAACATCGTAGGATAATGGTGTAAAGCTGAAGGTGTTAATAGCGCAGATTGGTAGTTTTCTCGTCATGGAACGTTAAAAGCCAGTTTCAACCGTGGCTTTGCGACACCAGTAAATTCCGGAAGTATACCTTGGACATCGCTTCATCGAATCACATATATATCATAAAATTGGGATATTGAACCGAACTTCATTTACTGAAATGATCGCAACTACACCAAATAAATCTATAAAATAAACTTAAGGTCGACGCGAGCTAGTTAGAAATGACTTAGAATCTGGCTAGCTTACACGCAGTTTCACTCGCAAACGTGATCAGTGCATATAAGCGTTGCGTTATTTGCTTTAGAACCTCGGCCCCCCTATGGCACTGCAGTTGAACTGCAGTTGTTGTAATTACCTTTTACCTGTGTTTCTCGTTTTCTCGTCCATGTTCCTTTTGTGGATGTGCATATGTTCTGCACATATGTGTTTCAAGGGCGGGGGAGAGAGGGGGTATGCATTCGTTTTGCAATAGGAATAAAATTGTCGCTGAAACTTTCGTTCACTTTAATTCCTCATATGACATCAAGCAGGCGTTTTCCTAGAAGTAGTACCTAGCCACCAGCGTCGCTCAATTGTTCAAAAACAACATAAGCAGCAGACCATTGCACGGAGGCAAAGTTTGAAGGAAAGAAAGGTAGGAGTCGGAGGAAGAGTGATTAATTAAAAGAGGAGGTAAGCCCATCGCAGCGCCGAAGCGCTAGGACCGAAATTGTACGCTTTCAGCTACAAAATGAAGAGAATGACGGAGACTGCGAATTTAAGAAGAAAGCGGAAATACAAAGTGAGCGCTAGAAGCGCTAAGAACCAGTTATGGAGAGCCCTCCTGGTCGTGATTAATTTGTTGTGCTCATTAAAAAAATCTTTTGGAATATTTCCGCGATACATGTAATTTTCACATTTGGCTACATTTCGGCTACTTTTTCTCGCTTTGGCGTTTAGTGCTCGGACCCAATTCGCCGCCCTGTTTGAGGCGCATCCACATGCTCAGCCGCGTGCGCCTCAGGCTGAAAATTCTCTCGGCACTATGCCACCACCTGTGTCGCAAAACAAACGCTGACACCCTATTCTTGCCCTGTGGGTGTTGCGCAGCGAAAGTGCAACCTTTTCTTTCGGAGCAACCTCGATACCAGTATTTGGGTTTGAAGGGGGCTTGCAAGCAATTGTATTTTTACTTTTTCAGGCACACAGCACACGCACACTGATTCTTAGCACCCCCTCCCCCCCAGAAAAAAAAACAAGAGCGGAGCTGCATGAGTCTCTTCGAAACACGTAAGCATGGTTTAGCCAGCCACGTGGTTTGAGTAAAGGTGCGTTTAGTTTAAAAATACAAGTCAGCCGATACATGGGAAGTAAACAAGTCGTGCCTCGTTAATACGACCCCCGTTAATAGGAGGACTCGAATTAGGGACAATTTAACAAAGCTAGCCGTCGCGGAAAAAAAATGCCATGACATCTGACCCGAAGGCAGCCACGGGCCTGTGTTCAGTTTCTGGCAGAATTTCCTAAATCACGCACACAAAAAGGTAGCAATATTTGGCGCCGTTCCTTTCTGCCCCTGTGCAAAGCCTCTGAGGGGGAGCGCCGACGAGCAGACTTGTCCTTGAAAACAACCAGGCAGGCCGGCCCGAACAGCGTTTCCTTCTCCTCTCTTTTTCTTTCGCCGCGTGGGCGCGGACAGCTGCGGGCACTCCTAGAAAAAAAAGGAAGAAAATGAAAATTTTTTTCATCACGTGACTGATGAAGCTGAGATTTTGGCGGCATTGAAAGCCAAAGCCAAAGGCAAACTTTGCCGGAAGCATGGCCAGCATGGCCGCGGTACGTTAGGATGTTGGGCACAATTTTCTTTCATGTCAGGCACAATTCGGCGTTGGCACGGACGTTTCTCTGCTGTCTGTAGCTACTTCGAGTCCTATCGTGTCTTTTACCACTGTTCCCTCTGTGGCGAACGGGCTCAGTTCAGGATGTTTGGTGCGAAGACGGATTTGGGTTGCCACGATTTGGCGTGTGCGACTTCGTGAGGCCTCCAGCGAGGTTGGATTGAGCACGCGAGAAGAGTGGAGATTTGCTTCCATCTTGACTTTGCGTCGATACATGTAAGTCATCAAGCAGTGCATGCACATGGTAGAAAGCTGGGCTTGTTGATGTTAGTTCGCCTTGAAAACAGCACGTGTGCCTCCGTCTTTCTCGTCCCGTACAGCAAGGCAGAATTTTGGGCGAGTTGGTAAGTATTCATAACTTTGCTCACAGCGCAAAAAGAACGGGACACGAGGCTAAAGACAAACACAAACAAGCGCTGACTATCAATTGTTTTTTTTTTATTTTCGAAATGCGTATATATACAGACAATGAAAGACTTATCAAGACAACAAAGTTATCTGGAAGGCACGTGCGAGGCCAGCTAACTGAATTCCATCTCGGATAATATATATATATATATATATATATATATATATATATATATATATATATATATATATATATATATATATATATATATATATAAGGTAAACGAAATGGGGGTCCCGTTTTGACAAGCCAACAGTCGCCTAAACCAAGGTGCATAGGGGAATGTTAATTTTTTTAATATGTTGTGCTTATTAGTGGGATAATAATATTTAGATTAATCTATCGCTTAAATAAAATTACTTATAATGCAGCAGAAAAAACAACCATGCAGCTTGTGGGATCCGAACCCACGACCTCCCAATATCGAGTCCGGTGCTCTACCAACTGAGGTACGGCGACGGCCGTCCAATCTGCTGTTCTCGTGGGTATTTATGTTTACTGGGCGTAAGTGAACTTCGAGAGTGTTCCCCAGCGCCACCCACGCTAAAGGCGGTGGACGTAGCACGACCTGTAATACCGCGAGTGTGACGTAGAACGTCATCGAACGGCGGCGGCGGAAACTTTGCGAGAGCCCTCTTAAGCTACCTATGGCTTCAAGACTGCCAGAACCGGGAGCCTCGTTAAGCTATTAACAGACAAGATAAAGGAAATGAGGGGCCAACAGTCACCAAAACCAAGATGCAAAGAGGAATGATAATTTTTTAATGTGTTGTGCTTATCAGTGGGATAATAATACTTAGAATAATCTATCGCTTAAAGTAAATTACTTATAAAGCAGCAGAAAAAACAACCATGCCGCCTGTGGGATCCGGACCCACGACCTCCGAATATCGCGTCCGGTGCTCTACCAACGGAATACGGTGACGGCTGTCCAATATGCTGCTTTCGTGGGTATTTATATTTACTGCGCGTAAGCAAACTTCGAGAGTTTTCACCAGCGCCACCCTTGCCCATAGCGGCGGACGTAGCACATCCTGTAATACCGCGAGAAGACACGAAAGACACACACACACACACACACACACACACACACACACACACACACACACACACACACACACACACACACACACACACACACACACACACACACACACACACACACATATATATATATATATATATATATATATATATATATATATATATATATATATATATATATATATATATATAAAGCAGATTGGACAGCCGTCGCCGTAGCTCAGTTGGTAAGAGCACCGGACGCGATATTAAGAGGGCGTGGGTTCGGATTCCACCGGTGGTATGGTTGTTTTTTCTGCTGCTTTATAAGTGATTTTCTTTAAATAAAACTAATTGATTGGCACTGCATATTAAAAAAAAGAAACATTCCCCTATGCACCTTGATTTCGGTGACTGTTGGCTTCCTAAATATGTTTGTCAAACGAGCCCCTCACTTCATTGGCCTTGTCTGCTATATATATATATATATATATTTAATTTAAGAGAAGTGGGCACTTCTACAAAGACACTTTTATTTATCAACGTTTCGACCGCGGTGCGGTCTTCTTCAGGACTGTAGAGGTCTCGCGTCAGATGGACGTTTTAAGTTTGTGAGCTCAAGAGGAGGGAGAAAGGAGTGTAACACGCAAATAGCAACAACGGTTCAAAAAATTGAAAATAAAAATAAAAAATAAAGATGGGGTGCGGGGAGCAGACAGGGACAATATTGGGGGAGGATACAAAAAAATATAAACAAAAAGAAAAAAAGGGGGAAAACTAGTATAGTAAGGAAGGGTGGGGTACAAAAGGAGATGGCGAAACGAGAGAAAGAGAGAGGAAGACGGTGCGGGGGACATGGGCAGCACGGCAACCACAGGCGTACGACAGCAAAACGGGCAAACAAAACACACAAACAAAATGCACAAACACAAAGGGCGCCGCTGCAGATGCGTGGCCAAAGAGGAGCCGCTGCGCAAATGACACTGGCAGCGACGAACTGGTCAAACCAGGCGCCTTTTGGGGGTCTCACTAATTTCCGGTTAGCCGAGGGCTAGAACGTTAAGGAAGGAGTGGGCTACGTTAACGAGCACATGTCTAAGAACTTACTCACGGGGTCTGAGCTTCACTGAACGGTGCACCCCTCTCCGTGGGTGGGTCGTTGAACCGACCTCGCCGGGAATACTTGTTTGTAGGGGAGGAGGGCTGGGCTAGCTGTGTGCAAAGATTTCAAATTGTCGGAAAATGTAAGGAAAGAACGTCAAAGGCTTATCAATACTGCAAGAGGCAGGATAGTGTAAGTAAGTAGGGGTATGATTGCCTGGGATATACACTAGGATTTATAAAAGGTATATCTGAGTTAGCCAATTAACGAGAACTGTAGTATTATTTTGTTTGGAGGTCGTGAATAAAAGAAAGGGTACCAGGCTTTTCGTTAAGACCTTCTTTAATAGTATTAAACTTGTGGATAAAATAGGATTCACGCTGTTCACGTTCTCGCCTGTTTTTGAAGCCCCCTTGAATAATTGTTATTTTAGTTGGTCAAATGGGTGTCCTTCTGCGTTTACATGCTTGGATAGGGGAAGGTTTGGGAGAGACTTGGCGTGTGCGCGGTGATTGTTAAATCGAATGCGGAATGCAGTGTTTGTCTGTCCTATGTATTGCTGGTTACACAAACTGCATTCAAGAATGTAAATAATGTTTAATGAGTCGCAGTGAATTTTACCGTTGATTGAATGCTGGAAAACTGACCTCGTACTAGTTGCGGAACACGTAGTCTGCATGTGCTTGCAAACTTTGCAGCGACCCTTACCACAGGGCTGGCATCCATATTTTGGGGTTTTGTGTTCCTTGGAGTAGACTAGGTCGTTCTGAATGTTTTGGCACGCCTGTAAATCACGCGGGGTGCGCATGTAAATATTTTCGATAGTCGTTTACTTTGCTGTAGAATGTTAAAGTGCTTATTAAAAATTCTGTTTATGTTCGGTGCGTTCCTGTTAAATGTGAGGATAAGGTTTGTAGTGTAATCATTTCGGTTATCTATTTGGTGCCCCTGGAGTATTTGACTACGGTTGACATTTGAAGCTCTACTTATGGCGTCATCAATAAGGGAACGTGGATAGCGCTGTGTTAAGAGCACGTTAGAGCAGATTCTTCGAAAACGATGGGCCGGCGAATAAGGGATGCTGGTTTTGCAGTGACGGGGATGGGCGCTTTGAAAATGTAGATATTTTTGTGAGTCGGTTGGTTTTCTATAAACGGTTGTACGAACTGACCCCTTGTCCACCAGAATGTCAACATCAAGAAAATTGATTTGACTGGCTGAGTAGGTGTGCGTAAACTTTATGTTTGGGTGCACGGAGTTGAAACTGTCAATGAAATGGATAAGTTGTTGTTCTGTGTTTGTCCATATTATAAAAATATCATCCAAATAGCGCTTGTAAAAGTACGGCTGAATTGGACAAGAAGAAAGAAATTTTGACTCTATATGATGCATGAAGATATTGGCATAATTTGTGGTCATTCTTGTTCACATAGCGGTGCCACTTCCTTGCAGATAATATTGAAGATTAAAATTCGAAGCTATTATATTTTAACACAATTTTGGCTTGTGTTCCTAACACGTTTGGGCTAGGAGATTGATGAGGTTTCTGCTGTTCATAAGATTCTAAAAGGGCTGCAATGCCGTCGACATGGGGAATGTTTGTGTATAAAGACGTTACATCCATGGTCACAAGAAAGGCTCCTTCTGGTAATGTTATATTGGCTATCTGGCGGAGAAAATGGTTTGTATCTTTGATGTAGGATGGATGTGTGGCTGGAATGTGGCTAATTAGAGTGTCAATGTACTTTGATATTGGCTCTGTGAGAGTGCCGATTCCTGAAATTATTGGCCGTACAGGAATATCGGCTTTATGTAATTTAGGGAGCATGTAGAAACGCCCAGGAGAAGGATGGGTAGCCGTGAGTGCCTTGCATAGTTTCGGGGAGATTTCATTGTGTTTTGTGAGGTCGAGGAGAATGTCTGATATAGCTTTTGAGTGCTCGTCGGTGGAGTCGCCATGCAGTTGTTTATAAAAATGGTTGTCAGAAAGCTGTCGGATGCCTTCTGCTATATAGTCATCCCTGTTCAAGATAACAATGCCTCCGCCCTTATCAGCTGGCTTTATGACGATGTCGGTACGGTTGCTGAGTGCCTCGAGAGCAGTACGTTCTCTTTTAGGAAGATTGTCTGGTCCTAACCTGCGGTTCTTAAAATTTTCAACAATGTCATTTTGAACTGCCTTAATATAGATATCCAAGTGTTTTTCCCGCCCGATGTTGGGAGTCCAATATTGGTTTGCTGGGTGGAAGTCCGTGTTTTGGTGGGGGTTTTCGGGCTTATCAAAGGAGTATTCTCTCAGGCGAAGTTTTCTGGCGAAGTCGTCAAGATCTTTCAGGAGTTGGAATTCATTTAATTTGCCTGTGGGGGGCAAAATTCAGCCCTCTAGATAGATCGGCTCGCTCATACTCTGTGAGCGGTGTTAGAGATAGATTGGTGATGTCTACACTGTGATGGCCCTGTTTTGAGAGTGTTTGTCCTTGGCTGACCTTTGACTGAGCGATATTGGGGTTGGGAGAATTTGATACAACCGCACTTAGTACTTCTTTCATCCATTCGTCATGGGGAACTTTGTCGCGTGTAAATTTTCTAATTTTGATTATGCCAATTCCTGAAGTTTTTTTGTTTTGAAAAGTTCTAGTTCCTCGGCCTCCAGCGCGGAAACAAGAAGATTATTCCGAGCCCGACGCTCCTCTGTTCCCAGTATCACCGAAGCTTTCTCAGAGTGCCGAATTGTGATTTTGAGTAACTCTAGGGAAGCTGATTTTAATATGTCGTTCCATTGCTTTTTGTCTCCTTCTGATAGATTATTCATTGCTGGTATCAGCTTCACTTGTAGACCTTTCGGTACGATATTAGCCCGAAGGTATGTTTTTAAGGTTTTAACATGAAGGTCATGTCTAAGCCGCTTATCAATTATTTTTCGTAATTTAAGAAAAGCTGAAGATTTGAAACGGCTGCCGGTGATATGAAAACAAGGGGGGCGGAGTACTCACGCGGCCTGTGTATCAGTCCCGGCGCACTCGCTGGGCGGAACCACAACGCTTCCGGAGGTCATATGATAAAACAGGGGTGCTGGGGATCAGTCCACAGTTATATGACGAGCTGCTGGTGATGGGTTACTGTTCTGGTGCAGAATCCACGGCAGGTTTCCGCCTCGGTTGCATACCTCTTCGGGCTTGCCTCTCGACACGATGGCTTGTTTGATGTGCTCGCCTGGGCTGAGGTGCTTGCTGTAGGGGAATATGCTGCTGCTGTGGCACTTTTGGTCTGGCGTATATATATATATATATATATATATATATATATATATATATATATATATATATATATATATATATATATATATATATATATATATATATATATATATATATATATATATATATATATATATATATATATATATATACTTTCGTTCTTCAATAAAAACCAGTGAATAGTCAGCGCTTGTTTGTGTTTGTCTTTTGTGTCTTCTACCGCTCTTGTTACGCTGTGAGCAAAAATGACGAATATTTGTCGTCTCGTCTTTCCCGCAGTTATCAAGACGAAGCTGTGTGATATCACGCCGCGAGGTCAAACTACCTAAATATTTCATATTTTAAGTTCGCCTTTCGTTCTTCAACAAAAACCTGTGAATAGTCAGCGCTTGTTTGTGTTTGTCTTTCGTGTCTTCTCCCGTTCTTGTTACGCTGTGGGCAAAAATGATGAATATTGGTCGTCTCGTCTTTCCCGCAGTTATCAAGACGAAGCTGGGTGATTCCACGCGAGATCAAACTGCCTATATTTTTCATATTTTAAGTTCTCTTGATTCAGTAGGCAAACTGAATTTCGTATTGTGAAAGTGCTAATATTTCAGAAGAAAGAAGTTATAAACGACGCCGTGGCAGAGGCAGCTTTTTCAAGCACAGCTCATTTTCGCAAATTTGCCATGACGTAGGAGTCTAGATGTGAAAGCCATCATGGATATATTTCTCGTGCTAAATATACAGGTGAGAAGGAATATGTCAGGCTTACTTCCGCAATTTTGAGAAAATTGTTCGCTGGAAAAAATTTCGAAAACGAGACTATTTTCAGGAATTTTTTCTCTGCAAAATCAGGTTTCCTTCAAATTGGTACAATATATAAGCATTGCGGAGTTAAAAGGGTGCATGAAATATTGCCCTAAACTTGGCATTTCTGAGCATAGTACTGTTTTTCAAAAATGGTTTTAAAAAACCGCATCTCCAATTTTTCTTAAAACTCTGGAAACAATTCTTGAGAAGGAGGTGAAAAAAAGTAAGAAATAACATGTTGCAATATTTTGTTTCCAACAACGTTAACCAAGCTCAAACTGGCAGTTTTTTAGCATCAGCAGGAGCGCCAAAATAAGGGGACAGAAGCTGCAAACAGGCCCTCCGCTGCTCTAAATTTTCTCCAGATCCCAACACTGAGACCTTTGCCATCAATAGAGAGCATATGTAATGATTTTTGAGGACAGACACTGATCTGTGATGTAAGCAGGATTCGATAGTGTCGTTATGGCCAGGTGCAGGCAACAACTTGGAGTGCGGCCCTTAGGAAAGCATCTAAAGAAAAATTTTGTATGTAATTCTATTACTGCGCAGTCCACCCATGAAGCTGTGTGTGTCCCCAGGCCCTCGCTTTGTCGTTTGACTGCAGGCATACTGTGGCTAAGTTTCTTTTCTAACTGGTGTTTGATTTAGCAAATACATTTTGGTTTTTTCAGCCGCTGTTAATTTATTTTGATTGTTTATGCTGGTATAACCTAGATTGGTGATAGCTATGCTGCAGTAGGCATTCCTTCAACTTATGTACAATTTTCTTTAAGCTTTTGCTTATAACAGAGCCTCCAAAATGCCTAAGGTAAAAGCCTATGGTACAGAATGTGGATTTTTAAAGCACCTCTGGCAAGCACACATTGGGGTGTTTGTTTTAAAAAAAACTTTGAGTTTGAAATTATGCTCTATACTTCCACGTTCATTTGTACTATGTACTTTGCTTTTTTTAATGAAAGACAACCTTATAGATGCACTGTGCCGTCAGAAAATTACACTGAGAACTTTTGTTTACCTGCACTCAGCGATAGCGATGCTACTGAATTCTGCTTATGTTACAGATCGGTGTCAGTCCACAAAAAGTATTAGGTACGCTCTCTCTTGATGGAAAAGTTCTCAATCTTGGGATATGGGGAAAATGTAGACCAGCCAAGAGCGTTTGCTGTTTCCGCCCCCTCATTTAGGTGCTCTGGATGATGCTCAAAAAACTACAATATTGAGTTTGGACAACATTGTTGGAAACAAAATAATACAACACGGTCTTTCGTACACTTTTTTTGTCCTTCTAGTGGCTTGTTTAGGAGTTTTAAAAAAATAAGAGAAGGGGTGGTTTTTTCTTTTTTGAAAAACTACTGTATTAAAAAGGCCAGATTTGGGGCAATACTTCTTGCACTCCCCAATATTATGTAATAATGAAAGGTGATATACTTTTTTAGCACCTCAATGGTTATTAATTGTGCAAATTTGAAGGATATGTGTTATATATTTTTGGAGAAAAAAATGAAAATAACGTCGTTTCCGACTTGTGTGGGTTTCAAAATTTTTTCCTGTAAGCGACAACTTCCTCAAAATGGCGGAAATAAGTCCACATATTCCTTCTCACCTGTACATTTAAAACGAATAATATTGTTACGTGCTTTGCACGCACGGGGGTTTATTCAAAGAGGGGACCGGTCGAAGCAGGATGGAAGCAGGAAGCCTAGCAGCGTCCTTCAGTTCTCTCTTTTTCTTCCTCTTTCTCCGCGGGTCAGTCCTTCATCTTCTGCTTCTTCCGTCGAGGTTCTGTGGAAGCACGTTACATTTCCCTCCTCGCAGACGATGCCCGTCGGGCGAGTTAAACAGACCGTCTGGGATGGAATCGCTTGAGGCGGGCTACATGCACCACCTGAGATTGGCGTGACCGTCGACCACTAGCAGTTAGTCGTGCTATAACGTAATTAACGTCACTTATGCACTCCAACACAACAAATGGTCCAGTGTAGTGGGATAGCAGTTTCTGACACAGACCACGCTTGCGTAGAGGGGTCCACAACCACACAATGTCACCAGGAACATAAGAAACTTCTTGGTGTTGGACGTCGTAGCGGTTCTTGGAACGCTCTTGCGAAGATAAAATTCGAACGCGGGCAAGCTGGCGAGCTTCTTCAGCTCTGCAGAGTGTGGTCGCAAGAGAAGGTTCGTCGTGGATGAAAAATGGTAGCATGGTGTCAAGGCCGCAGCGAGGCGAGCGAGCATAGAGCAGGTAAAAGGGGCTGTAGCCAGTTGTCTCATGTTGCGCGGTGTTGTACGCATGAGTGATGAACGGGAGTACGCCATCCCAGTCCTTATGATCTGCAGCGACGTACATGGCAAGCATGGTGGTGAGCGTACGATTAGTGCGTTCTACCACACCGTACGTTTGGGGATGATATGGCGTGGAGTGGCGAAAACTGCAGCTGCTGAGGCGGAGAAGTTCTTCAACAACGTCCGCTGTAAATTGACGTCCACGGTCGCTAATGAGAACTGCAGGAGGGCCGTGCCGAAGAATGACGAATCGAAGTAAGAAGTTAGATACTTCAGACGCAGTAGCAACTGGTATCGCGGCTGTCTCACAATAACGGGTTAAGTGGTCTACGCACACAAGAATCCATCGATTTCCTTTAGAGGATCGTGGGAAAGGTCCAAGGAGGTCAATGCCAACTTGCTCAAACGGGGCTGTTGGAGGTGTGATTGGCCGCAATTTGCCCGGTGGATATGAAGTCGGCAGCTTAAAGCGCTGGCATTGCACACAGCTGGCTACATAGTGCTGGATGGTTGAACGCATGTTAGGCCAGTAAAATCGTTGTTGTGTGCGGTGGAGTGTGCGTGTCACTCCCAAGTGCCCAGACGTGGCGTCGTCGTGCATCATTTCAAGAACTGTGATGCGTAGGCTTTCGGGTACGACAAGAAGCATGCGTGCTCCTCCAGAAGCGAAATTCTTCTTATAAAGCAAACCGTCGCGAATGCAAAAAGTATTCTTTACAGAATCTTGAGCGGCATCAAACAAAGAGGTTAATGTTTGGTCCTTGCGTTGCTCAGTTCGAAAAACTTGAAGATCGGGGAAGGCTTGTGAAAGTGACGACAAGTATTCATCAAAGTTGTCTGCGTCGTCCTCAGTCGTTAGAAGCGGCAAACGGGAAAGACAATCGGCATCTGAGTGTTTACGGCCGCTTTTATGCACAACAGTGAAATTAAATTCTTGTAGGCGCAAAGCCCATCGAGCAAGCCGGCCACAGGGGTCACGAAGACTCACTAACCAGCAAAGCGAGTGGTGGTCGGTCACGACGGTGAAAGCATTCCCGTACAGATAGGAGCGGAAG
The DNA here is from genome assembly GCF_052857255.1 of Amblyomma americanum. Taxonomy (NCBI): domain Eukaryota; kingdom Metazoa; phylum Arthropoda; class Arachnida; order Ixodida; family Ixodidae; genus Amblyomma; species Amblyomma americanum. The sequence goes on from NC_135497.1 coordinate 524,958,842, forward strand.
CGCTGTACAGCGAAAACAACGGCGAGACATTCTTGCTCAGTAACCGTGTAATTTCTTTCGCTCTTAGTCAACGAACGGCTGGCATATGCTACCACGTGCTGATCGTGACCATGGCGTTGTATAAGTACAGCGCCGATACCGATACCACTTGCATCAGTGTGCACTTCAATTGGTGCAGATGGGCAGAAGTGGCGTAGGATGGGGCCCGAGGTCAAAAGAAATTTCAGATGCCGGAAAGCTGCGTCACATTCGCTGGTCCAATTGAACGGTGCATCTTTATGCAGCAAACACGTGAGTGGGTAAGCGATGTCCGCAAATCTAGCTATAAAGCGTCGAAAGTACGAGCAGAGCCCTAAAAAACTCTGCAGCTCTTTCACTGATTGAGGCACCGTAAAACTTTTGACAGCTTCAATTTTCTTTGGATCTGGTCGAACACCTTCTTTATCAACTAAATGACCAAGAACAATTGTTTCACGGTTCCCAAAATGACATTTCTTGGAATTGAGGATAAGGCCAGCTCGTTCCATGCAATCAAGCACAATATCCAGACGGCGGTTGTGCTCACTAAACGTTTTGCCAAAAATTACAACGTCGTCCAGATAACATAAACAAATTTGCCACTTGAGGCCACGCAGGATTGTATCCTTGAACCGCTCGAATGTTGCAGGTGCATTACATAATCCGAAAGGCATAACGTTGAACTCGTAAAGTCCGTCTGGTGTAATGAATGCCGTTTTTTCCCTATCTGCAGCGTGCACGGGGATTTGCCAGTAGCCGGATCTCAAATCAATAGAAGAAAAGTATGAAGCGGAGTGCAGACAATCAATTGCGTCATCTATACGTGGAAGCGGGTAGACGTCCTTCTTCGTGGCCGTATTTAAGCGACGGTAGTCAACACAGAACCTCCATGTGCCATCTTTTTTCTTAACAAGGATAACTGGAGCCGCCCAAGGACTGGAGGATTCTCGAATTATGCCTCGCTTTAGCATCTCTTGAACTTGGTCATCTATTAACTTACGTTCAGTGGCTGAGACTCGATAGGGCTTCTGGCGTATAGGAGGTGCGGAGCCGGTGTTGATCGTGTGATGAATACGACTGGTAGGCGGTGGTGTTGAATCGTCTTTGGCAAAGTCGAACACGAACACGTGTTTCAGAAGGAGTTCCACTAGAGTGCGACGCTCGGTTGGGGAAAGAGCCTGATTAATCATAGCCTTAACTTGGGTCTCCATATCTCTTTTCACGTGCTGCTCACTGACAGAGTTGGTTAACGCCGCGACGAAACCTGACACACATTCCTCGAAACGGGCGAGTTTGAGGCCCCGGGGCAACACAGCTGGCTCTTCAGAGTGGTTCACTGTCCACAGCTCGGTACGGCCTCTCACCACGGGAACGACGCAACGAGGCACGACGATACTCTTCTTAGAGCAGGCGAGTGTCGTAGGCTCTACCACAGCTTCAAAAGATTCGCACTGATTGTGAATAGAGGAAACTCGCACGAATGCTGCAGAGAAAGCTGGTACAATAGTATCTTCTTCCACCGCAAATGCTCCAAAATCCGGTGTCGAGTTATCCACAAGAGCTGAAAGTAACGAAGAATTCAAAGCAACTTCTCCCGTACGACAGTCTAAAGTTGCACCACACTCTTGCAGAAAATCAATCCCAAGAATCACATCATGCGTTGACCGTGGTAGCACTGCGAATTCTGTTCTAAACGTTAGACCACCAATAACAACATCCGAAGCACACACACCAAGTGGAACCAAAGGTTCACCACCGACACCACGGAATAACGCTGCACGGTCACCACTAAACATCACTTTCCTACCTAAACGATTCTTAAACCTCAAACTCATAACGGATACGGTAGCACCAGTGTCCACAAGAGCCATTGTTTTCACACCATCAATAAACACTTCCAGTTTGTTCTTCAACATAAACACGGGCAGAGGTAGATTGGACGTCATCGACTCGCCGGCGGCCTCACCTCCATCGGCCGCGCCTCCTAGTTTCCCGGAGGCGGAGGGGATGCACGACGTCGAGGAGAAGGTGACCGCCGTTGGCGCTGAGGTGGCGGCGTCACACTGCGGTCAGATGCGGGTGATGAACTCCGCAAATTGCTCGGACGGTACGGGTCCCAAGCGGACGTTGGGGGTCTCTGCTGCGCGGTGTGCAGTTGCCCGTAAGTATTCGCCGGGGGTTGGCAGTCTTGAGAAGTTGGGAAACGACGGCGGCAATATCTAGCGATATGCCCTGCAATGCCACACCGGTAGCACAAAGGTTGAGAGCGCCAGCGACCGCCATAAGAGTCCTGGCGAACAAAGTCGCGACGTTGGCTGAAGCCAGGATCTCGCTGCTGACGAACCACGTCTTCTGGGTAGGTGGGCCTCCTTTCTGTCGGCTGGTGGCGATAACGTTGGGCAATGTTCCGATCGTCCATGGGCAAAGTGCCGTTGGGTGGAGCCCAACAGGGCGGCAACATCTTCCTCCGGTGCAGAACTGTGCCGCAGATATTGTGTGTGGCAGAAGGTATCCCGGGATCTGGACAATTCCTCGCGCACAATCTCTCGAATCATATCAGCCATAGAATTTGGAGGACTGGCTTCAACACTGGCTATAGAGGTGACATTGGCCAATCTTCCGAATTTAGGGGTGATTCGACGCAGCTTAAGAGCTTCAAATGTTCTGCAATGTTCTATAACGTCAGCGGTGGTGCTCAGGCTCTCTTTGCTAATCAGGAAATTGTAAACATCTTCCGCAATTCCTTTTAGAAGGTGGCCGACTTTGTCTTCTTCAAGCATTCTGGAGTTAACTAGCTTGCATAACTTTAAGATGGCTTCGATGTATGCCGTGCAAGTTTCTCCGGGTACTTGCGCGCGGTGAAGCAATGTCTGTTCCGCACGCTTCTTCTTTGCCGATTCATCCCCAAAATTTTTCTTTATCTCGGTCGTAAAGGTAGCCCATGAACTCAGTGTATCCTCATGATTGTCGAACCAGTCAAGGGCAGTGGCGGCAAGGAAAAACACAACGTTAGCCAGTTTAGTAGCAGCGTTCCATCGATTGTATTTGCTCACCCGCTCGTAGTGTTTCAGCCACTCGTCAACGTCCTCTTCAGGTTTTCCAAAAAATGTGCGGGGCTCTCGATAATGTGGCCAGTTGTTCGCTGTGGATAGCCCGGGTTGCTCAGCATTGTCGTCTCCAGGCATGTCCGATGGCAGTGGTGGGAAGCCTGCGAGTCTACGGCTCCTTCGGTAGATGGAATGCTCCGTGGTCGATACCCAGCACCTCCACCAACCTGTTACGTGCTTTGCACGCACGGGGGTTTATTCAAAGAGGGGACCGGTCGAAGCAGGATGGAAGCAGGAAGCCTAGCAGCGTCCTTCAGTTCTCTCTTTTTCTTCCTCTTTCTCCGCGGGTCAGTCCTTCATCTTCTGCTTCTTCCGTCGAGGTTCTGTGGAAGCACGTTACAATATATACATCATGCTTTCTTATCTAGATACGTCATGGCAAATTAGCGAAATTGAGCTGTGCTTGAAAATGCTGCCTCTGCCATGACATCGCTTAGAATTTTTTTCTCCTCAAATATTAGCATTTTTGCAAAACGAAATTCACTGTTGGCCTATTGAATAACGTGCGCATAGTAAGTAAAATAACTGAGAAAATTAAGAGCGAAAAGTTTAGGCAGTTTGATCTCTCATGAAGTCACCCAGCCATCAGAAGCGATAAGATATTCGTATAAATTTATAAATATATGACCCTTTCAGCGCAGTGATTAAGCATCGACTGTACTCGCTGCCATAACCTGGAACCGAGAAAGCGTGAGTACTGCGTCTCATGTTTATTTGGCGTCATGTACCTTTGCAATCAGCCATGTTTTTTTGTGGAGTGCTGTGAAGTTAAAAGTTTGTTCTTTGTATAGTTAGTTTTACTAGCGGAAACATTTTTCTTTTATTTGACCCTTATGGTTTATACTTCATGGGGTTTGACGATCCAAAGCGACTCAGGCTATGAGAGACGCCGTAGTGAAGGGCTCCGGAAATTTTGAACACTTATGGTTCTTTAACGTGCACTGACATCACACAGTACACACACGCACCACACAGCACTCAGTGGAGATATGTTTTTAGAAGTCGATAAAGCTAAATGCTTAACATTCTGCATAATAATATTTATGCCTCATGATTCTGGCAGTCTGTAATCCATATGTGGGGCATCAGGTCAATTTACCGCCTTTTCTGCTAAAGCACTGCTAGCATCACTCTTCCCCCTACGGCAATTAGTTGATGTGTGCGATGCCTCAGCATGTAGTAACAACAATTGTTAGAGTAAAGGCGTCTAGGTAATCATGGAGGGTAAATCCTACCGTTTTTGCGTAATTGTCGAATCAGATGTATTATTGTACTATAATGTTTCACATGCAGTTTAATATAAATGCGGTGCTCTACACAAGGTACGCGCAAGAAATCAAGGAAACAAAGAAAGGCCTGAAGTCTGGTTTATTAAAAGTGCACTAAGCAGTGTTTAACACTGGCAAAAATTAAGTTGTGCACTTTCAAGACTTTCTGTGCTAGCGTGGTTTACGCTTTTCGTAAAAAAATGCAAGTGTGCCGTGTCAAAAAATCCTGCAACTCCAGTTGCAACTTGCTTGCAGTGTTCTTTTCATCCAGGCTCCATCTTCTGCTCTCTTTTAATGTGGCCCTGGATATTGCCTATCCGTGCTCTGGGATATATAGTGGGCTGAGCCGCCGTGCTGCAGTATGAAAGCACCAGCGCTTCTGGTGGCTTTCCAGGGCGTAACGGGCTGCCGGAAATTCAGACGCGCCCTCCCGGTCGAGCCACTGTAATATATTATCAGGACTCGGTAGAACCCTGAGGAGAGCTGAAGGTAAAACGGTTTACTGGTTAACCAGAAAAAGTCCCTGCGCACTTCAGCTTCTTCTTCTTCTCGCCTCGCGCTCGTAGACCAAGTCTTCATTTTTGGCGTCTTCTTGCATGCGGCATTTGCCCCCTCCTCAGGAAGCATCGCCTCCATGGTAACAAAAGGAAGTAGGAGGTCAAGATCGGTCCAAGTAGTACGGCTTCATACGTACAACATGGACGACGTCGACTTGTTGCTGGCGTCGCTTGGATGTCGATAACCCGTCCGGCACCACCTCACACGTGACGTCGGTTAAACGTCGCAGCGCAACATAGGACCCGAAGTGCCGCCGTAACAATTTTTCGGAGAGCCCACGACGGCGAATAGGCGTCCAGACCCACGCTTTGTCGCCAGGTTCATACATGACATGTCTGTGGCGAAGATTGTAGCGTCGTGCGTCAGCCTCCTGCTGAGTTCTGATGCGCACACGCGCAAGTTGGCGAGCTTCCTCTGCGCGCTGTGCGAATTCCTCGGCGTCCTGATCGACATCGTCGCCGTCGGCATTCCGGAGCAGCATGGCATCTAGCATAGTTGTCACTGGTCAGCCATGAAGAAGGCTGAAAGGCGTCATGTGAGTGGTGTATTGTTGTGCCGTATTGTAGGCGAACGTGACGTAGGGAAGAATTTCGTCCCAATTCTTGTGGTCTACGTCCACGTACATACAGAGCATGTCGGCGATTGCCTTATTGAGGCGTTCCGTCAATCCACTGGTTTGGGGGTGATAGGCCGTTGCTTTACGATGACTGGTACCGCTGAGGCGGAGAACGGTTTCCAAAAGCTCAGCCGTAAAGGCAGTTCCTCGGTCAGTTATAATGATTGCCGGAGCGCCATACCTGAGGACAATGTTCTCAACGAAGAACCAAGCTGCTTCGGTGGCGGTAACCCTGGGAAGAGCCATTGTCTCCGCGTAGCGAGTTAGATAATCGGTGGCGACAATTATCCATTTATTCCCGGCAGTAGACGTCGGAAATGGTCCCAAGAAGTCCATGCCAATTTGCTTGAAAGATGTTTTTGGCACTTGAAGAGGGTGGAGTAGACCGGCTGGTTTTTCAGGGGGTGATTTACGACGTTGGCAGTCTACGCACGTCCGTACATAGTGCTTCGCTGTGGCCGGTAGTTTCGGCCAGTAGTATCCGCGCTGTACTCTAGCCAACGTGCGGGTGTAGCCTAGGTGGCCGGCGGTTGGCTCGTCGTGACACGCTTGCAAGACTTTCGTGCGAAGAGCTGTTGGGACGACGAGTAGATGACTGTTCCCCCAGGACGGAAGTTCTTGTAAATTACGTCGTTGCGAAGAAAGAATGACGAGAGGCTGCGGGCGAAAATCTTAGGCACATCCGTAGTTCGCTTCTCCAAGAAACCAGTAACAGGGAGCCATTCCTGGCCCTCTCTCTGCTGTTGGGCGAGTTGCGTCATCTATGACTGCTAAAACAGCAATGTCTTCGTCTGTCATTGTGGAGGGTCCGACTGGTGCTCGCGAAAGGCAGTCAGCATCCGGATTTGTAAATAACCGGATTTGTAAATAACCGTCAAGTCGAACTCTGTAACCGAAGGCTCCAACGCGCGAGTCTCCCTGAAGGGTCCTTTAAGTTCGCCAGCCAACAGAGAGAGTGATGGTCGCTAACGACTTGAAAGGGGCGAGCGTACATGTAAGGGAGGAATTTCATAACCGCCCATACAACTGCAAGGCATACTACTTCTGTTGTCGAATAGTTCGCTTCAGCTTTAGACAGAGTCCTGCTGGCATAAGCAATCACTTTTTCCACATCATCCTGGCGCTGCACCAATACAGCACCTAAACCCACATTGCTTGCATTGGTATGAAGCAGGGTAGGGGCGTCGACATCAAAGTGCGACAGGACAGGTGCAATCTGTAGGCGTCTCCGGAGTTCATTAAAAGCTTGGTGCTCTTCTTCACCTCACCGAAAGGCAGCGTTGTCGCGCGTCAGTGAAGTTAATGGCCAGGCAATTCGTGAGAAGCCAGTAATAAATCGACGGTATTAGGCGCAAAGCCCCAGGAAGTGCCTAAGCGTCTTTTTGTCCGTAGGTGTTGGGTACTTGGCGACTGCGGAGAGCTTTTCGGAATCAGGCCGGACACCTGCTTGGCTAACAACGTGTCCTAGGAATTGCAGCTCCTAGTAACCAAAGTGGCACTTCTCAGGTTTTAGTGTGAGGTCCGCAGATCGTATGGCCTGAGGAACAGCTACTAAAAGGCGCAGATGCTCCTCGAAGGTTGCCGAAAACACGATCACGTCAAGATACACCAGGCATGTTTGCCACTTGAGTCCTGAGAGCACAGTGTCCATCAGCCTCTGAAATGTTGCTGGTGCCGAGCATAAACCGAATGGAAGAACCTTGAACTCATACAATCCGTCAGGAGTGATGAATGCTGTCTTCTCCCGATCCCTCTCATCTACTTCAATTTGCCAATATCCACTTTTCAAATTCATTGAAGAGAAGTAACGTGCATTTCGTAGCCGATCAAGGGAATCATCGATGCGATTGAGGGTGTACACGTCTTTTTTGGTCACATGATTGAGCTTGCGGTAGTCAATGCAAAATCGTAAGCTGCCGTCCTTTTTTTAGCAAGTATCACTGGGGAAGCTCAGGGACTCTGTGACGGCTAGATAACGTCGTCCGAAGCATTTCGGCCACCTGAGGCTAAATAGCCTCCTGCTCATTCGGAGCCACACGGTAAGGTTTTTGTGGAATCGGGTGAATCGCGTCATCCGTGATAATGCGATGTTTGGTCAAAGGTATTTGGCCAACCCGCGATTCTGAAGCAAAACAGTCTCGAAAGTGATCTATGAGATCCAAAAGACGTTCCCGTTCTGAAGACGACAGATTTGGGCTCACATCGACTATGGGTGCGGGCGCCTTGCTCACTGATCCTTCCATTTACAGCACGAAAGTCTTGGTCACTTGGGACGCTATCGAAGAAGGCCACAGTTGTGCCTTTCGGAATTTGCCGACGCTCGACGCTGAATTTTGTCAGCAGCGCTTCGGCGTGCCCTTTGGTCAAACTGACTAGTCCTCGAGCTATAGAAGCACCTCGGCTGAATATCAGGGAGACGGCCCGTTCGGCGACGCCATCGCCGGTATGCGCCACGTCACACTTCAATTCAACAAGAAAGCACGATCGCGGAGGTAATGTCACCCCCTCATTGGCAACTCGTAAGGGCATCAGTGGTACTTGCGCATAACCAAGGTCTCCATGATTTTTGGTGAAGGCAAGACGTTGTCCCGAAAGCTGATCACAGCCCCATGAAGGCGCAGAAAGTCCATGCCCAAGATGAGGTCTTTGTAACAGTCTGAGAGGATAACGAAGCTGCCAACGAACACTGCGATTCCGATTCCTATGCGGGCAGTGCACTTCCCAGTCGGTGCCTGTAGCTGACCTCCAGCACTTTTTATTACTGGCCCAGTCCATTCGGTTTTTACTTTGCGGAGCTTGTCAGCCAGTTTTTGACTAATGATTGAAAAATCCGCCCCGGTATCCACCAAAGCGTGTACCTCCAGCCCATCAATGCAAACGGCGAGGTCCGCGCTAACAACGTCGTCTGGGTTGCTCGTCTCTCTCGGCACTTGCGGCGGAAGTGCGGTAAAATCGGCGCTGTCATTTTCGTCGTCGGGGCTGCTTATCTGGTTCGGCATGTTCAGCGCTAATGTAGGCGGCATTTTCGGTAGTAGTGCGGCAGCGTCAATGTGAACAGAGGCGTCACTGTCATGGGTTGCGGTCGGCAGTTGCGGCGGTAGTGAGGGCTTTGAAACTTTTCGACTGGTTGCAACCTCCCCTCGCGAGGTTGCGGCGGTTAGTTTCCCCGGCGAGGGCTCGGGGTCCGCCGTCCGCTAACGTCAGCATCTCTACGACACGTCGGTGAAGAATAACGCCGTGGAGATGGGGAGCGGCGGCGGAAGCCCGGTGAGTCGGCTTCCCTGCTGAGCGGCGGGTCCTCGAGTTGGGCACGGCTAGCGTCGAAATGGCATCGAGGAGAACCAGGCGGAAAGGCCTGCCCCTCTTGGCGGTAGCGGCAGTACCGATACATATGGCCAGGTGGTCCGCAGAAGAAGCAGAGTGGTCGGCTGTCATAAGAGCGCCACAGGTCAGTTCGGCGCGGCTGAGGGCGGCCGGGACGTGCCCACTGAGGCTCCTGGGAGAGCCGCGCCTGCTGACGGCTCGCTGAGCTCGGTGGGGCGTGGTCTGGCGGCGGACGACGAAGGACTTCCGCATAGCCCGCGGGTTGCGGCTCCGGCTCATAGTAAGGCGCCGTGTTGACGGCCGTGTTGCTGTTGGGTTGGAGCACGTGGTATGGTTCGCCAACGGCTGCCGCGCTGTCAACTAGATGAGACTCGTGGTATGCTGCAGACGGCGACAGAGCATGCCGGAGCTCTATCTTAACGGCTGCTGCGACGGCCTCTGGTGACTGAACGCTCGTAGCAGTTATTCGCTGCAGCTCCTCAAGGACAATTTCTCGAATGAGGTCTCGAAGAGCGTTCCCATGGGTTGCAGTGAGTGCCGCCGCAGTCGATGAAACACCGGTGAAGGGTCGGTCGTACTGGCGGCACCGTTCTTGGAGGGCTCGCTCTATAGCTGTAGCGTCCTTGACGAACTCACTGACGGTTTGAGGCGGGTTGCGCACCAAGCCGGCAAACACCTGCTCCTTGACGCCATGCATGAGATGTAGCTTCCTTTGCTCAGTCATATCAGGGTCGGCACGGTGAAAAAGTCGAGCCATGTCTTCGGCAAACTTAGCTACGCTTTCATTTGGCTTCTGGACGCGAACTTCAAGCAGGCGCAGCGCATTCTCTCGTCGATCAGTAGTGGCAAAAGTGTCCACCAGCTGGCCGCGGAAGTCATTTCATGTGGAGAAGCTGGCCTCGTGGTCTTCATACGAAGTTCTAGCAGTATCTTGAAGTGCAAAATAAACATAGCAAAGCTTCTGGTCCGCGCTCCAGTGGTTGAACTTGGCCACTCATTCAAACTGGTCGAGCCAGTCTTCCACATCTTCAAACGCGTTCCCGCAAAAGCACTCTGGTACTTAGGTGTTGTGAAGAGTCACCGACGTAGGGGTGGGAAGTGCCATGGCTTGGAAGACCCGGCGAACTTTGACGTTTGAAGAGTCGCCCGGTAGATGGTTGTACTCTGGGGAAAGGCCTAGACGTCGGCGGCTAGCGCGATGGACTGGCGTGTCGATGTCCGGGACTCGCTGTGGACTGCCGGAAGGAGTCCTGTGCATACCCAGCACGCTCCACCAGTGTCAGGACTCGGTAGAACCCCGAGGAGAGCTGAAGGTAAAACGGTTTACTGGTTAACCAGAAAAAGTCCCTGCACACTTCCGCTTCTTCTTCTCGCCTCGCGCTCGTAGACCAAGTCTTCATCTTTGGCGTCTTGCATGCGGCAATATTCTAGTTCACTATAATGATATCATTGTAGAAGTTACAATGCTGCCTGTGAAATAAAATGCTGTGGTTCCTAGACAATATTTCCGTGCAGTAAATTTGTATGAGCAGGCCTGTTTACATTAAATTGTGTTACATATTTATGGTGATTAAAAGATGGACTGCATTTTTCAGAGGATGACCTACATCATCATGTTCACAATTAATGCAGGTTGCCAGCAGCTGGTTTTGCTGCTTGCTCTACAAGCAGTGCCACTGCCAGCACTGCTCCCGGCCTTGGCCTATTTTGCACTTGGAAAAGCTGGGAAAGCTGGGATTTCTTCTGTGAGTGCATCATTTGGAACTGTATTATAGATTTCTGAACATATAAGATGTAATTAACACATTCAACACTGCTTTTGAAATGAGCAAAGTTCAGATGTTTGTATGTGAAGACTTGTGCTTGCCAATGTTTTGTAGAAGATGCCTTTGTGAAATGCTCATTAGACTACACAACCCAGAAGCCCTGCTTCCCTTTGGTCAGAGTGACAGAAAAACAGTTGCGACTGTTGTCGCTATGTCAGCAGAATAAGCGTTAGAGCATGGTCTTGCGTTACGAGCTTGTAACAGCTGATGGAAAGTTGGCAGTAGCAGTACCAGCTACTTATTCTATAATTTTTTCGTTATTGTAATGTACTCTCATAATACTGTGGTCAGATGGCGGATATGTACTGATAGCAGTGTGAACTAATATTCTGCACATAGAGACTAAAACTGTTTGTTTTCTGTCATTTGCAGTTTATGAATATTGAATTCTGCCTCTTTTTATGCCTTTGTGATTGTGAAAATGTGCTCCTAAGCATTATAGGAACACTGTATGGGGAAGCACAACATTTACAAATTTACAACAGATTCACATGCTACAAAAAAAGCAGTTCGCCTTATCGCAGGGGCAGATCCTTATGCACACACTAGAAGCCTGTTTACGCAATTCAAAGTACTTTCTATGCATCGGCTTTACTCTTATATTTTAGCCAAAAGATATAAACAGGATGTCCAAAACAATGAGGACCTCATTCAAACCATATCAAATCTAAGTTTAAGAGAAGGTAGATCAACATCGCGGTCACCTGAAATTTGGAAAATCCCATTCATACGCACAGCCATCAGCCGTCAAATGCTCGAATATTCACTTCCAACTTTGTTAAATTATCTCCATAAACATGATATTAATATCCGAAGTGTTAGCACCCAAACTCTGAAGAATTTTTTTACACAAGAGTGATGGTTATGCTCGCTATAATTGTATAATGATGTTTTTCTTTTCTCAGGTGTATTCTGCTGGTCTTGATGTGATGGGGATATCTTATTTTTGTGTAAAATGCAATTTTTTTTTTCAGACATGTAGGTCTTGACTCACTTTCTATGTGTGTATGTCCTCGTGATTATGCTGCTATACATGTAAATGTGCAACTGCTGTATGCCTTGTAAATGGGGGCTCGAACCACGTCAAGTGATATGTTTTCACTTTTGTTCGAGTCCCTTTCTGCCTCGACGGAAGAAAGTTCAATTTCAATTTCAACTTACAATGGATTGAGTCCCTGGCAGCCTGAGTCAATTTGGGACGTTAAACTCCCATAAACTTTACAATAGATTGAAGTTTATCTGTATCAAGTCTATGTAATTCTAAGTACAACAAGACCAACCTCACCAAAAGTGAAGTTATGTAATCTAGCGATGACAAAACAACAAAATACAAGTGTTACCATGGCCTGCAGGTTTAGCAACTCCGCGTGTCGGCAGTTAATTTTTCGTGGAGTTAGCAGAGGCTTTCCTACACTACCATTTATTTGAGAACGGTGGCAACCAGTCTTTGGGTGTGTACGTCAGGAGTTTGAATGGAGTATTTCGATCACGAGTTTGGATCAATAATTAGGAAATAATTAAATTCAATTACCTCAGTACTAAATCGGTTCTGGCTGCCGTACAAACGTTAATGTGGCGAGAAAGAGCCAGAGAGTGTACCAAGAACACTTTTTAGATTCTAATTAGCATGGGTGGGTAGAAGCGAGATTTACGAATCCGTCACTCTACTCCAAATGCCCCACATATTGCGCTCGACCGTCTCCAGTTTGTTGAAGAAAATTTATTAAAACTGGTCCCAGCATGCGTTATCTAGCTAAAATATTTTTGCCGGAAAATAAGTATATTTTTGACGTTCTCTTAATTTGAACATTTTGCAAAGGTGTGAAACCAGGCACTGCTCAGTAATGATCAAAAATCCAAATTTCTAGAAAACACTGCACAAAGTTTTTAATAAAATTTGCCCATATTCTGGCGTTTGGTATGATTCAGATTATAGAATTTTGGACGGCATACGTAGTTTTAAGTTTAAATAAAATAAAAAGTTTACAATTTTTACACTTAAAAAATATCAGCTTCTCAGTATGGCCTTCTTCTCTACCTAGATTTCTATTACCAAAAAAAATAGTACAACTGATGAAACTCAATGCGTCAAAGTGAATTAATATACTGAACTTGCATAAAAGTGTGTTTCGGTACATAAGTAAACACTTTTATTTCACCCTGAGGTGGTCCAAGTCACAATACAGTTGATAGCAGGTTTAGTTGAACAATTTATTGGCTATCATTTCTCAAGTTTTATTTGCAGAGGTTTTTGTTCAAAGCGAGAAAAAGATTTTTAAAGTAGAGCTCTCGTGCTGCAAATTGCGTCATCTCTTAACGCTTCATCAAGGAACACAGCACCTGTCATGACACATTTATGGCCTCATAACCACTTCAGTTTACCATTACTCACTGTAGTGCATGTTTAGGGCTGGAGCGAAGACAGGTATCTCATGACATTCGGCGGGTGGTATGCAGTGAGCGAGTTCGTTATCTTTTTGAAGTTCAAACGAACCCGCTATGGCATAAGGCAGCCAAGAGCAGCAAAACTATGGCTTTCAGTGTTCTGTCAAACTTGAGCCACAATGAAGGAACGACCACCCGGCACAGCTATCGTAACACCAGTCTTTTTAATGTCCGAATAAGATCACAGAAAGCATGTGCCTCGGAGCGTACGTGATGGTACGATGTCCTCACCATGGCTTCTGGTAACGCGAGACACGCTGGCGCGGGCACGGCCCGATCGAGTGGAGCTGCCTTGCTCTCAAGTGATCAGACGTACTGCGGCCGTGGCACCGGTGCGCGGTCGCCTCCTCCTCGAATTCTCTATACTGTTTTTCTTGCATAGCAGGCAACGCTGCTAAAGCTAGCAGGCCTTTTTCAAATGTCAAGTCCGTGCCCCAAATGTAGTTCACCACTCAAGCACAGTGACCACATGCATATTTCGTGCTGAGAATCTCAATTACCGTGAGTGACAGCCTGCTGCCCTTCGTTTTACCTCTTGCCAAATTTTTGTCCTGCAGCTCAGCGAGGCTTCCAGAAGTAAAAATCACATGTGGTGATACGATATGCATCTCATAGGGCGAATCGCATACACACGATCCGCGCCTAAAAAGTAGTCCTCACTCAGTAAAAATTATAGGCAGCGGTCCTGAACACTAAGCGCCTCACAGCTCTGAGCTTGGTTTTCGATCAAACACCGAGTGATTCTGTGAGAAGAACAGATATGTGGTGGAGTAAAATGGTTTTGCGGACACACTACGTCCACAGCGTTGCCTGTTGTGTATGAAACGGAGTGTATGTGTTTGTCATGTCTCTCACAGCAGTGACTTAGTATGTCATGAACACACTGAATAACAATGTCACTGGTGCACGTGCCAACCCGCCAGCACAAAGAAAATCGTTTCCCTCGATTATCTGTTGGCCGACACCATGTTCTGATGCCTGTCCACAGTAGAAACTTTACTTAGGATTGAGATCTGTGCTATGCTCTGTGATGAAGAGGCGCAAAGAGACGACGCAGCTCGCGGCGGACGAGCTTAACTTCAAAACTTTTATTCTCGACATAAATCACCTCGATTAAAACTTCAGAAATGAAACGTAATTAGCTCTTCTACTAAACCTGCCATCACTGGTATTTTTACTTGGGCCACCTCAGAGTGAAATTAACGAGTTTTTGTGGTCTCGTATGCACTTTTCTGCATCTTAGGCATTTTATTTCACTTCCACTCATTCAGTTGCATGAGCTGTATTGTTTTTTATGGGTAATAAACATCTAGGGAAGCAAGATGGCTATTAATTTCCGAAGAATATTAGATATTTTTTGACTGCCTAAATATTAGAATTTTTACATTTTATTTAAAATACAAAAATAATTATACTGTTCAAAACTACAAGTTATGAATCATATCAAAAGCCAGAATCTTTGTAAATGTCATTAAAACATTTGTGGAGTATCTTCTAAAAATCTGGATTTTTGTTCGATCATTCAGCTGTGCCGGTTTCAAACGTTTACGCATTGTTAAAACTGCGCTCACCTTACGATAAAATTTTATCGGCATCTGGCTTAGATTTCACACATTGCAAAAATTTTACATGAATTTTTTTGAACAAATCGGATGTGGTTGAGATTAATTCTGGGATGTTTGGCTTAGAATGACCCATCATTGACAGAGTGAAGGAATGATATTTTGGGTGAAATGCGACTTTTTTCACAGTTAGCTTTCCTGATTGTGGCCATTGTTCCCACAATGCTCCTCTCCTTCACTTAGTTATTGGCGTTTTAATTTTATTTCTGCTCAGTCATAATAGCAGATATAATTTTTTTCCTCAAAAAAACCCTGCGTTTCTGGTTAGCCAAAGGTTCGGCACTATTACACTTAAGTCATCACTGTAAATAAACACATAGTACCTTGGTTGTGACAGTGACCAGTGTGACTGACTGCAGGTGCCAGAGAGAGTAATAAATATTGCAGTGAACATAAAAAGTGAGCAGTAACTTTGTATAGCCTGCCCTTGTTGAGTGCATCCACCGTACCACATTTTCTAAAGCTCCCCCTACCCTCGGCTGCATATAGCTTAGGCCCACGTGCTTTGCACTAACATTGGACGGCAGGTAAGTGCAGGCATTATCAACTGAAGGCCTCAACCCTCGTAGAGGTGTAGTTCCGAGTGTGGGCTCACCGAGCAAGAAAGTGCACTACACAAAATTCACCATAATTCTGAATTTTTGTGTGGTGTACAAAATTGAAGTACCACAGCGCTGCAACATCAAAATAAACTAGCTACGTGGAGGCACTAAGGTGGGGTAAAAGCCCTTGTGTAGCCATTTCACTGCTGATGGTGGCCCAGGCATACACAGATGTTCTTCTGTGTGGCAACTGCACCAGAAGAAAGCCTCTGATTGCCATTTGATGCTTATTTTATCATGTAACCTAGCTCGTCACTGTCTCCCTTTTTTGCAGCCTGTACTTGAATATAACCCGAGAACGAAGCGCAAATGCCCATGAAAGGATGCCCTCGAATTAATAACGTCGATCGATTCCTACCATGTCGTGGTTAATCGCCTTAGACATGCTAGTGTGACATCGCCATGGGGTGGCTGATGAAGGGGGATAAACCAGGGCTTAATCAGACTAACCGTGACATCAGAAGAAGCGGTCAGTGCCATTGTTTGAAGGGCCTTTTTTGAGCGTCCGCTTCGTTCATTAGTTGTTTCTGACTGTAGCATGCTCTGATGGCACTCATATCATTTTTTGCGTCCTCTTGGCACACATGCTCACGCACCATGTTAATTGCAATGCAGGAAGCCCCAATTCAGATGTCATTTGATATGAATAAATTAAATTCTGTGTAGCTATTTCGAGGAGGTTACGGTGTATAGAGGCATCTGAAAATGCTCTTCTCGAGGCAGTACCATTGCTACATTATATAGCCCTAGTTAAGTTTTTGGTGGACACATCTAGTAGCCTCACAACATGAAATACTTATAGTGGTTGATGCCATTTTGTGATGCAAGCCTAATTTGGCACAATGTTGTGGCACAGGGACCTATCTGCCTTAGTTTTTCAGGAAACAAGGAATTGTGAGAACTAATATTTTTTGTCCTGGTTTATTACTTCCTTACTTTCGTTTAAAAAGTTGAGCACAGGTTGTTTCGATATTTTTGTTACTGAAAACTTAAGTTCTTTCATGTTACTGTGTTAAAAATTTCCCTTCTTTCTACACCTCTTTATGTGTTGTCTAAGTGTATTAAGTGCATGTGTATTTTTCTTTGCTGCCCAGGTCTGTACTGCTGTCTGGTCTTCCAGGATAAGAAATCGGTGGACTTGTGAGCAGTTTGGCTGTAACCTTATTTAAAATAAAGGCCATTTTTCGTATGTTTTCTTTTCAGTTAGGGAAGATCTTGTTCTGTTATTGCACTGTGCATAAACCAAAACATGCCACTAGTAATTTTCTGATGGTCCGTTGGGTTCTTTGGAAGGGTGCAGACCCTTCCAAACGTTGTTGTTCGGCGGTGATGAAGGGAGATGTGCAGATGAAGGTCAAAGAGAGAATATATTTACAGTATGTACAAGGGCAAACTGCGTTACAAGTTGAGTCACAAAGACGGTCAAGCTGTAACTGACGAAGACAATTCTCACACAGAGAAATACTCTCTACAAGCCCTTACTCATTGACGCGAGGTTAGAGTCTAGGTTTGTAGAATTACGTGCCACTGCACGGAGCCTCTAGCTCAACTAGTCAAGACTGCCCTCCAATGATTTTACATGCAGTTTTAAAGCTTTTGCAAACAAAGAAATTAGGGCGGTCATATATCGAGGCCCGCCCTAAGCTTCGATAACCAATAGAGGTAGCCACAGCCCCTGCAGGTTGGACCCAACTTCGAGCCCGGGGCTTGGCTATAAAGAAAAATAAACATATACAGAAAACAATTTGAAAACCCTCTCCCCGAGGGAGTTCTCGGCCTTAGCGCTTGATGCTTTCCCTTTCCCTACCGCACACGCGCGTCGCCTCTCAAAGGATGAAGCGTTTTTTTTAACTAATGGGCGGGAACACTGACCCACTGGCTCGCAGCAGGAATGTCAGACGGCAGAGAACCGCCACGCTTCGGTGCCATCGAGAATGCCAGAAAAAAAGAAGAAAAAAAGGGGCCCATCGCGGAATGCGGGGTGGTTCGCATTCTGCCGCCGTGGGAATGCTGCCTGAGATCAAGCGGCCCCACGTGCTCGTTGTTCGCGCTTCGCATGCTTTCTTGGCGCCAGGTGTCTTCGGCCGTCAGAGGGGTGCTGTCAAGCAGCCAGTGCTTCCTGCGCCTTTTCCACTTCTTGCGGGGGTAGGGGGCATAGACCGGAGGCCCACAGCGACCACAAGCTAAAGGGATAAAAAATATATGCGCGTTGATGAAGCGCGGCCTTACACCACTACTACACATTATACATGCCTGCTTCTTCTGTACACATTACACCACTACTCTGCATGATTAGAAGGCCAGCCAATGCATTCTTGAGAGAAACAATAACCCATAGTTTAAGAATTAGGTTAAGCAAGACCTGATGATACATACCCTTTTGTAGCTGGCTTAATATTTCACTTGTAATATGCGAAAGTGGTCTTCATAAATTAGTGTTGGTTTATGTCGTAGGGGGAGTACATTATCTATATTAATGGAGAGCAAGGTTGATCTAAGGCAATGTAATGAATAGTTTGTTATTTTTGGGTTAACACTAAGCTTTGAAAGGATATCTTTATGCTTACAAATGTACCATAACTTTACCTGTTAGGAGGAACAATTTGCACTGCTTGGCCAAGTATAACATTACGCCCTTTAAAAGCATCAAATAGGATTCCCATGAAGGTGTAACATCACTCTTAGGTGGCTCGAAAAGGCACTAGTCTTAAGAGCATAGCTTTATGCTGATGTGGAAGTAAGTTGTGCTGTCTAGAAAAGCACTCCTCAAAAAATGTATCAATAATAGACAGCCCAACGTTGCACTGGTATTGATGGCATAAATTGACGCTGCTGTGAGAGTAATAGGTAACCCCTTTGGACTAAAATATTGTTCAGGAGAGCAAGCTGCCGAGCTAGTTGGTGATGCATGTTGTAAACTTGGAAGCGCAAAAAACCGGACGACGGACAGAGTAAGGGAACACAAAAAACAGAAAACAAAAAACACAAAAAAAAATTGTCTTCCTGAAAAGGTGTAACTATAATCTTGGCTACCATAAACTTACACTGCCTTTCAAGACGTAACTTTACACTAGAGAGAGTAACGTTTATAATGTTTGTCGTGGACTAAAATATAGTCGTTCTGAAAATGTGCAGCTGTTGTGTTGGGCAGCATAAACTTACACTGCCTTTTAACGTGTAACTTTACTCTAGAGAGAGTGTAACCTTTACACTGTCATGGACTAAAACATAGTCTTCCTGAAGGGGTCTAACTATTGTCTTGGGCAGCGTAAACTTGCTCTCCCTTTCAAGGTGTAACTTTACACTAGAGATAGTGTAACGTTTATACTGTTTGTCGTTGACTAAAACTTTAGTATGGAGTAAATAGCGTAAAATTACCCTCTTAAAGGTGTCAGCTCAGCGACAAGTGGTTTACCCCCAAAAAGACTAAACTCACACTCTTTTTTAGAGTGTAAGTGCGAGAGGGACTCCCGACGGCTTACAACCGAGCCCGGGAGCCGAATCCGTCGTTCTGGGGTAGGTTTAGATGGTCTGCATCTTCGGCTATGCCGACGAGGGAAGGTTTCCCTGTTAGAGAATTGCACCTGACTTGACACTCTGTTTAAATATGATGTACGTTTTCTAAATCTCATGTATTAAATTTAAGGTCATTTTCTCGTTAACTCCCGCTGTCGCAAGTCGTCATTACCCCGTCACCGATGGAGCACCTCAAGGTGCGACTAGCCTTCCCTTCACGAAACTCACGAACGGCGCACCCCCGGTTTAAGGAAAAGGATCCAGCAGAAACCTTACTGTGTGGAATTGTTTGGACAGCTGAGGGGAGCGTCGACCTTCCCTTTTGAAAGCAAAAATGAGTCTCTTAAAGTTTGTGACAGTTGCAAAAGGAGTTCCTTTTCAGATTGTAAGACGCTGTATTATGAAGCACTGGGTGCAGCAAAGCACAGTCCTTGTCGTTACCTGTTAAGCACGATGTGACGTTGTGTAGTGTTTCACAGTGCACAATGCAGCAGATGCCAGAAGACATGTTCTTATTGTGTCAGTGTGCATGAAGGTGCGTACTGCTCAGAGTGCATGATGATGCGTACTGCACCGTAATTGATGTCTATCGTTTTACAGTTAACATTCGGCAAATTGCACTCGTGTGTCAAGAACTGGTAATCTCCGAGCCACCTTTCCGCAGTGGAACCTATATACGCAGCTGCAAGCATAGCCCCAGAACGAAACTATTGCTTTTACTCAGTTGATGACACTGCAGCTCAGATCATTTTGAAACTGAATCTTAAATATTTTGACATCAGAAAGAGCTATAAACTGGATTGGCGAGGTCATTGAAAGTTGCGCTGCGCTTGTTAGATATAAACAGTAGTTTTAAATGTATAGCTACAAAGCAGAATACAATAAGTTCTTCGCCATTATTCTGTTTTCGTCTACACTTGACAGTATTCAATTTCATTGATTTTTTACGAGCCCTATTTTGGGCCACGTATGGTTGCAATCAAATTATTGATATTCTAGATAAAGTAAAGAAAGGAAATTGATTTCCGTTGGACAAGTGGCGGGGACAGAAACACGCCGTAAATAAATCTTCAAACTAGGCTTTTCTTAATTGAAATGCGCAAATTGTTTTCTGCGACGTGTATTTCATCTGCACTAAGCCTTAAATCTGCACTAAAGAGGATTCTGAACTCGGCTTTTTATAGCGGGAACTATATCTACACGCTCTGGACATTCTTAGAAACTTTGCATTATGGTCTTGTGCGGCCGATTGCCCTAATTACATCAGATTAAACGTTCCGGCTCCCGCTTTTTTCGAACTCAACGTGGTAGGTAGGCGGAGTGAACCAACGCGTGGAGTGCCTTTCAGCCAGTCCAGTGGCGGCTTCGCTTTCGCTTTTATTTAGTTTTTAGGTTTCTGTGAGTAAACAGTTTCAGTCACAGACAACATAGCCGCAAATTAGGCTCACGGAAATAAAAATAGACGTGGAGTCTTTGATTTACGTATCACTCCGCCGATCGCAGAGCGGCAAGCCTCCATGCTTTGGCTGACGCGTTGGTTGACTCCTCCTACCTACCGCGTTGAGTTCAAAACGATGCGGGAGCTGGGACGTTTATTCCAATTTAATTAGTGCAGTCGGCCGCACAGGACAATAATTCGAAGTTTCTAAGAATTCCCGGAACGTGTAGATTAATTTCCCGCGGTAAGAACACGAGTTCTGATTTCTCTTTAGTACACCTTTAAGGGTGCCTTTCGCTACTGTCAGTTATATTGCAGCTGCAGCACATGGCACTTTACTGCAGCCATCAGTGCACATTGATTTTGAGTGCTGAGTAAGGGAAAGACGGCTACTGGAAACTAGATTGATGAGACTGTAGAGAAACATATTTGAATCATGTTTATAAATTTTCTTCAGGAACTCCAGTCCTCTTGTCTGGCAATATCGGAGAAGCAATACTGGTTGTATCGCTATCTTTGCTAGGCAGTATTTGTAGAAAGAACGGCTCAAATTTTTCGTGTTTGTGTCATAAATAGCACAGAGGAAGCAGGAGACTGACATCCACCTGAAAAAGACTGGTGTTTTTGTAGCAGGTGCCATTGAATGAACTAGCTAGTTTGGCAAAACCCAGCTAGGCACTGCTGTGTAGCTTCTTGTATATGTAGAGGTTGCGATTGTAGGTTTTGCTTATATATTGCAGCAATTATGCAAGTGTTTTATGGAACCGCATCTTTACGATTCATAAGGTTTAATACAACTTTGGGCTCTGTGTGTTTAAAAAAGAGAGAGAAAGAGAATGAAAAGGAAACGCAGGGAGGTTAATTTGTGTTTAAAAATTATATTAGCTACTGTGTGCTGTATTGTTCAACCTTACAGAGATTGCGTTCGTATTTTTGTCTGCATTAGTGTAAAAGGTCCTGCAAGTTTGATACAAATATGAATTATATCCTCTAAAAGCACTCACCTCTTTTTGTTTTGTGGTATGTGCCACAGAAATAATAAAGGCTGATTAGTATACTATAGTTCATGTGTGCGTACTTCTGTTTCGTAAGTGTATAGTCAAATGCATGGATTGGGTACATGCGTACACTGTGCTTATCAACCAAATAACACCTGATAATTTGCTTGCTTGTTTTTTTATGACGTTTAACGTCCCAAAGTGACTTAGGCTATTAAGGACGCCGTCCCAGGTAGCACATTACAGCGGGCCAATATTAGAAAACCGTTGGGAAAGCATGGGCCTAAGTAGGTCTAGAATTCCGAACGAGCATCTGATATTGCCTCAAACAATTACTAACGCATCCAATGGTGGCCCTCGTTCTCCATCGCTTCTCCAGTACTGGCTGTGCCGTCATCCAATCATGGCTATCATGGGCCATGTTAGCCAGAATTATCCCACTCTGCCATTCCTGGCCGTGCAATCTTGGAATCATTGCTATCGGGGGCCATGTTAGCCAGAGTGTCCTAACTGTTTGCCAGAATTGGCTATGCCGTTCAAGAAAGCTGTCTGTATTGGCCTAGCTTTGCCATCAGTCATTCAGTGTTAAAACTACACTGGCAAACGATGGCCAACCTTGTGCCATCTGCTAAAACGACATGGCAACGTTCAACATTGCCACAAATGAGAGAGACAGTTTATAATTTTTCCAACTCGTAAAAACTGACTTCAGCTCTCTTTAAGAGGTTCGAGACCTGTATAGGCCTCTCTCAAGTGAGTTTAAGTATAATTGTCATGTATACGTGGCCAAAGTAAATGTTTGACGGTGGCCGTTGAGATCAAAAAACATATTCCTGGAGCACATTATAGCATTTGTGCAGTATTAGAGTAGTAGCGCCGTGCTATACTCTACTACTACTAATAATGCAATTCTGTCATAATTCCAATGCTACGGGAACTTTTAAGTTGCATTGAGCCAAATGCTAATCCACACTTCAAATGGCATTCGGCCCAAATGGGGTTTTAAGGCGCTTCACAACAATTTTCAAACGCATTCGGAAGCATTCCAAACGCATTCGCTCGTGTATAGCAATCGTGCTGCTACCGTCGAGTATTGTTCTCTCCGTTCGCTGACTTTCAATTGTACATCGACGTGACGTCGACTTTGGTAGTGGTCAGTAGACTGTGCATATTCTGCCACAGAGAAACCAGTCTGTCGCATAAGGCCCACGACAACGCCACCCAGATCGACAACTACAGATATATAGAATTCTTCGTTAATAATGGGCAACTAGAAGCGGCTGCAAATAACCGATAAAATTCTTTCTAAAACGTATCGCAAATTTAGTAATTAACAAATTCGCACTGGCATAGCCCAGTTGTAAATATTCATGTAGTAATATATGGCATAGCCAAGCGCTTATAAAATATATACTTTTTTTGAGAAGTGCAAAGACAGAGCTCAAGCTTCTCCCGCTGTCCGATTCCTGGGCATAATAACCCCCAATGTGTATGGAATATATGTATATGAAAGCATTTTTGCACGCTCTGCTTGCGCGAGC
Source organism: Amblyomma americanum (assembly GCF_052857255.1). Classification (NCBI taxonomy): domain Eukaryota; kingdom Metazoa; phylum Arthropoda; class Arachnida; order Ixodida; family Ixodidae; genus Amblyomma; species Amblyomma americanum. Next base: position 524,981,721 of record NC_135497.1, read on the forward strand.
ATATGAAAACCAGCGTAAGGGGGCTACCTTCTGAAAATATCAACTAACTTTCATTTCATAATTCTTTTAATTAAAAATGCGTTTTTTTGCTTCACTCTAGTGAATTCCCTGCCACACTGCGCAGTGGTTTTCTCCTTAATAGAGATCCTAAATAAAACGTAATAACTTAGTGCAAGTGCATACCCTAAGCCGACTTTGTGCGCAATTTTACGTCCAGAAACGAAGCAATGACCTCGTAATTTACAAGTTCCGCACGCGCGAAATATTAACATGGTTTACGCAAAAAAGCGTACGGGCGCTAAAAGACGAAGACAAGCACACTCAAGACAGGACGGCGCCTGTCCTGTCTTGAGTGTGCTTGTTTTCGTCTTTTAGCGCCTGTACGCTTTTTTGCGTAAACCATGTCAAGCTACAACCAACTAGCTCAAATGAAAGTCTTGCTGCGAAATATTAGGTCGCCGCTTCATAAAGGCACACGATCACGCGGTAAGAGAAGCCTACGCTTCCGTACGCCGTTCCCTCTGAATGCGCCTTCCCCTGTGTTTTCTGATTTGCTTTTCCGTCCGTTTCTCCAGAACGTAATGTTTCAAAATGTTGTTTTTGCGCATTTTATTTTTTTGTTGCGTAATTTGCGTTGAGGGTTATGCATCTTGCTGACGTCTTCACATATTTGCTCGCAAATTAGTTTATTGTTGCTATAGAACATTACCTATATTGATGTAAACCATCAGAAATAGTTGCGAGCCACAACTGAACACGGCTTTGTTTGTTTTTGTTTTTGCGTGAAATTTCCACACGAGCAAAACGTTTGAGGATTCTTCGTCGACCAGCGAATAAATCTACTGACAAATGGTGTTGGACGCATGTTAACCTAGCTTGTTGGCCACATGTCCGGTATATAATGCTATGAAAGAGTGCGAATTTGCTTGCATAATATTTTATTATTTTTATGATTTTGTTATTTCATGATATTACATTAAGGCATCCTGATCTAACACACGGCCCACAAAATGCGTGAGTGTCTAAAGCATTTTGGCGAAATAAATATTAAAGCCCCACATTTTTCGCTTCAAATTTTTCTGTCGCCGGATTTGATGCTTGTCCTGCGGCTTTGCAACAATAATTTGACGCTTCCGCGTTTACCACACCCTTGCCTTCTCAACCGCCTATGACTCATTCTTCGAGAATTCCAAATATTTTTCACGTTTCGGCCCCCGTCCCCTCTTTCTTTTGAAGTTGTGTATCTCCCCAACTCATCTCCTGGAAGTGCCCTTTTCAATTCAGCGTGCAAACCCCGTACCCCGTGAAGCGTTTTTTTTTACTCACTGTCTCATAGTTGTTTCTCCCGTGCGCAGCTACGCGCTGCGCCGTTCGTGCACCCCCCCCCCCCCCCCCCCCAAAGATCTTCCTTTCTCTACATTTGAGATCGAAGCTTTTTTCGGGACCGCAAAAACTATGTAAAAAATATTGGCTCTCCTCCTATGCAGCCACCACCCCTCCCCCATCACCCCCACCGTCTCCCCGGCCACTCCTCAAAGCGCGATGTATCGCCACGACACATACTTGACTGGACAGGTGTGGGGCACGGCGGCGGTCAACCGCACAAACAGCGCGACGAAAAAGCATGCACAATCGAGCTGGCTGTGTTCGTAGTCTGTGCAAGCGAAAACCCACATCTTTCTAATGCACTACTTGTTTTTTTGCTATGATTTATGGCCTTCCAGTGTTTCTTGTTTTATCCCTTTTGTCCAATAAAAAGGGAATCAATTGTATGTTTCTGATGCCTGTCTCCTGGCTGTGTACAGAGCAGAGGCCTTTTGCCAGGCTTCTCGCCTTTTGCTTTTGCTCCGGTTTCTGTAAATCAGAATGAAACAAATAAAACACAACTGTAACTGATACTATATGAGAGCTGCGAAGCGGTTCACTATCCTGGCCTGCAATATCTTTGTAGGTACTACAAATATTTTATCTTGAGATACGTTCGCAAATTAATGTGATTTTGGGAGTAAGTGTTGCTTTGAGTACAAGCGGTATTATTTTTTCCGGCAGGAAAACCGAATGAGACAAAGCACGAGGACGACTTCTATGTACCTACTCCTATTGGGAAGTGTCTGGCTTGACGTCGTGCGCAGTGCAGATCTTGGCGAATGGTAAGAACTTTATTTTTCGCCTTTGGTGCAAAGAATTCACCAAACATTCACTACTTTGTCGAAGAGTGTGTTTGAATTAATGTGACCTTACATCCGACAAATTCAGTAATACGTTTCTCATGTACCAGTTATGCAGAATAGAAATCGGAAATGCTTTGTGTTCCACTACAGTCCAATCGGTAAGGATATGTGTACTACTTTCGCACTGTTTCTCTTTGGCTAACACACTTGCAGGTGCAATAGAAAATCCGCAATTTACGGTTAAAGCTTTTTCCAAGCTACCTCACATCAACAAATGGCATTAATCTGTGGACTGTCAGACGGGTGTTCTGTGTGGTTTTCAAGTCAATTTCGAATCTGTATTACATGCTTTGGAAGCAACCAAGATTAACTGTTCGGTTTAAAAAAACAAAAATGTTCTGAGTTCCTTCCGTCCAGCATATTTATATTTAACCCCATCCAAGAAAGCGTGCTTCGCTCAAAACTGTTGTCTTGACGTCCTTATGGAGGAGATGCTACAACCTGTGCGTCATTACCTCAATAAAAAATGCGCTCTCAAATTAGAGATGCGTTGTTGTCTTATTGAAACAAAATAATACATTAATTTCCTTTCAATATCACATTACTTTCTTTTTTAAGATTGACTATCTTTATGGAGGTGCGAAACGGCGCATTATCACCAATTTGGTACAAGGCAAATTAAATTTCACTTTGTGCAAAAAATGCAGTGTTGTTGCAAATTAGCCTGTAAAATGTGTGCCCAGTGTCTCCACGCCGACTGTGCCTCACAAAGTTCAATGTTATGTAATTATTTCTGTTTTTGTCCTCTTACGACCATATTTAGGTACATCATGACATCATGCCTCTCTTTGCAGGCTAGGCGCTTTGTGAGGTCATCGTGCAAGAGCTGGGCGAGGAATTTGAATGCAGTGCAAGGGTCATCTTGCAAGTGGAGTGCAACGATTACTTCAGATATGACTGATCAGTTCACAGGAGGGCAGCTCCGTTAAGCACTTTATGGATGTCTTAGCTATGCTACAGCAGCTAGCCGAGCTGCGTTGTCCATCCAGAATTATCGCCACTCAGCAAACGTGAAAATTAATGATTTCCCAGAGCCTCTGCCACTAGGCTCTTGGGTCCTCCTTTCCTTTAATTCCCAGGATGACTGGTAGCAGCGCAAGCCATTCTGCGTGCGCTAGAAGCGTGATCCTTCTAGCTCGATGCAATAAACGGGTCTTTTTCCTGATTTCTTAGGCACCCTCATTTATGAATATTTGCTAGGTTGATTGGTACATCCACAGTTCCAGTCGTTGGGCAGTGGGTTATGTTGCATGTGCCAATTTTTGAAAGCATCATAACAATGTTTGAAAGCTGGATATCAGTGTTTGAAAGCTGGATACCAATGTTCGAAAGCTCAATGCCAGTGTTCGCAAGCTGGATGCCAGTGTTCGAAAACTGCAAAGCCATTCCGAGGCCTTTACTGGCCCATGTCGCCGAGCGAACGCCAGGCCGGCGTTGGCTTCTCGATCGGCCGAACGTTGGCCCAAAACTGGCCTGAAAGTAGGGCCACTGTGTCAAAGTGGTAGCGCTTTCCCTAAATGCCAATGTAGGACCGCCGTTCATGCCACTTTTTGCCAATGATCGCGCATTGTTCGCCCAATGCTGTTTTGCTGCCTGGGGTAGTGAAGGGCTCCGGAAATTTCGACCCCCTGTGGTTCTTTAACGCTTACACACATGCAATTACACAAGCAATGAGGTTAGTTGACACATTTGTATACGTTCCTCATGAAACTCCAGGTGAATGCCACAGAATGCCACAGATACATACATGTGATTGCTAAATAGCACGCACGTACTGCTGTGATTGAATACAAGCTTCGACCAGTCAACATTATTTTATATGTCGAAGCAGTTGTACACATTCGGCGCCTTACTCAGGTTCGCGTATAATAGTTCGCGCATTGTTCAAAAATAAATATTTATGTAATGCTTCATAGAAACATTTAGCACTATGGATAAGGTACTTTTGATTACTACATATCCTTGGCAAATTGACTACGTTAATAATAAGCTGTATACACCAAAACGTCCGGACAAGCATGGCATCCATTTCAACCCCCGAATATACAGGAGCAGTAAGCGAGCGCCCATCTTCCTTTGGGGCATGTCTTTTTCATTTCCCAATTGTTGGGATGATGTGCTTAGCGTCTCCACAGCAAAGCTGTCGGGTACACACTAGTGGTACTGAGATTTTAACGCACCTACTTATCCGATTGCAAAGATTATCTGTGTTCAGCATGTCACTTTTTTTCTCGCCTTGCATGATGACTATTTTTTGCATGTCTAATTGATATTGCCACACTACTGACTCCTATAGTGGCGCCGTATCGCGGCTAAACTGTATTATCTAGCAGTTGGCAAGCCTTGAGCCATCTCGGGGCTAGATGCCTCCTCGTCTTCATCTCTCGAGCTGCCTGCTGCCTTGTGCGTTCCAACAGCATCTTGCACGTACAAGTAAACGAGCCCTGCGTACGTCAACCGTTTCTCGGTGACATATTTGGCGGAGCCGCTGTGTAACGGTTCATGTACGCTAACCTCGAGGACACTCTTGACGTCAGTTCTCAACGCGTGGCTACAACACTAGTCCACAAGGCGAGCCGCCACCTGCGAGGCCTACAACCAGAATTCGACCAACTCTCAAGATCAGTAAGGGCCATGACGTCTGCTACGGCTACCCAGACAAGTCAGCTTCCCAAGAATGATCCGCCGATCTTACTTCACACGCATCTGTCGCCCCCATCATTCCACGCTGAGAGGTTTGAGGACGTCGAAGACTGGTTTGCCAGCTTTGACCGTGTGGCGGGCTTCAACGAGTGGGACGGCGAGCGCAAACTGAGGAACGTGTACTTCGCACTACAGGACTCGGTGAAGACGTGGTATGAGAACTACGAAGCTTCCTTCACTAAATGAGAAATCTTTCGCCGAGAGTTTTTAGCCACGTTAAACATTAGCGAACGAAAGAAGGCTGAAATCGCCTTGCAATCGAGGTCGCAGCAGCCGAACGAGAGTGTCGCCATGTTCATCGAGGCCATGACGCGACGCTTCAGTGGCGCCGATCCTGCTATGCCAGAGGACAAGAAGGTACACCGCTTAATGCGCGGCGTAAAAGAGCAATTGTTTGCCGGACTGGTACGTGACCCGCCAAGAATGGTGGCCGACTTTGCCAAGGAGCCAACAAGCATGGAGCCTTCTCTGCAAGAACGGGCGCGCACTACGGCCGTCAAGCTAGTGTAGGAGCTACTCACCACTGTACGCCCACGTCGCTATCCACTGAGGCTCCTCACAAGCTTAGAGAGCTTTGAGGAGCCTGGTGCACGAAGAACTAGAGAAACTTCGCTTCGAAACTCCACAGGACAGCGTCGCTGCCATACCAGATGTATGAAGTCCGAGATGAAGTCCGGAGAGCTGTTCAGCGCCACCAGCTCCGCAGCCAGCGCCCTATGTGATGTCATACAGTCAGGCACTACAAAGCCGTCCTGGGCTAGTGAGACAAGCTTTTTTCCCCGTCACTCCTGAGCCTTCACTGCGGTACCACACTGCAACTGTACCCATCGTACCGCAGGAGTCCCGGTCCACCATGAGCAAAGCGCGCGTTTGGCGTACGTCAAACAATAGGCCGATCTGCAACCACGGCGGGGAGCCCGGCCACATCCTCCGCCACTGCCCCTACCGCAGAATGGGCTTAAGGGGTTTTTCACATGACGCACATCGACCACGCTACAGAGAACGGCCCCGGGACATCGAGCAGTATCTGTCCGATAATGTGCCGCCAACTACCTCGCGGCGACGCCAGTCCCGGTCGCCATCCCCAAGGCAGTTTTCTTCGCCAAGCCGCCCGTCCTTGTCTAGCCAGTTCAGAGGCGCGTCCCCACATCGGAAAAACTGGAGACGGCGTCTCCCAGGGGTAGGGCCGACGCTATTGGATCAAGTCAAGAGCCTCCACCCGACGATTTGCGGCTACGATCCGACCGACGACCTCAACGACAACGACGTGCTGTGACCGACTGGTGTCTGCCGAAATCGTAGTAATCGCTGATAATCGCGATGTGACTTTGCCACGGCCCTCAGAAAGGTTCTGACCCCTTGGTCTGAACCACAGATCCGCACCGCCAGCGGCCATGTGGTTACGCCAATTGGCGTCTGCACGCCACGAATACAGATCCGCGGTGCTACTTTCCCTGGTCGCTTTGCTGTGCTGCCCGAGTGCTCCAAAGATCTGATACTCGGTTTGGATTTCCTTCGGGAGTATGTTGCTGTCATCAATCTTCAGGAGCTGTTCGTGTCATTTTCCACTCAACCCCCTGTTGACGGCGATCCCGAGCCACGCGGGACTAAGTCACTCATCTTTGCCGACAAAGCAATAATCCCGTCATGAGCTAGCATGTTTGTTACCGTAAATTGCGACATCACCGGAACTTGTGGCATTGCTAAAACCAACATGTCGCTCCTCCAACATATCGGCAAGTTTGTGTTGCTCGCGGAATTGTTGAGCTGAACTGTGGCCGAACCGAACTCTTGGTATGCAATTTTGGCTGTGAACCTCAGTGTTTGCCTGGCAGTACAGTTATTGCGTATTTCGAAGAACTCAGCGAATTCGCGGGGCAGCACGCTTTGTCCGAAGCCTCGGCATCAGTGGGGGCACCGACCACTCCCATAAAAACTGACGTGGACCCGAACTTCCCGATTAATCAGAAATGCTGCCTCGAAAGCGTTATCCAGTCTTTCTGTGACTGCTTTGTCTTGACCTATAAGGTTAGACAGACATCGCTCACAAAGCACCGAATTATAGTCGACGCCAGTCGGCGGCCGTAATGTCAGCCGCTTTACCGGATCTCTTCTAAGGAGCGTGATGCCATTCGCAGCAAAGTTCAAGAAATGTTCCAGGACGACGTTGTACAGCCGTCGACGAGCCCGTGGGCGTCGCCTGTTATAGTGGCAAAGAAAGATAGAACCCTATAGATCTGCTTTTATTACCGATGTTTAAGCAGTCACAAAAAAGGATGTTTATCCTCTGCCGAGCATTGATGACTCCCAGGATCGGCTGCGCCACGCCAAGTACTTCTCATCGCTAGATTTACGCAGCGGCTATTGCAAATCGAGATGGACGAACGCGACCGGGAAAAGAGTCTTTATTACACCGGACGGTCTGTACGAATTCTTGGTGCTCTCTTTCAGCCTGTTCTCGGCTCCTGCAACCTTCCAGCGAATGATGGACGGCGTTCTTGCCGATCTGAAATGGCAGTCTTGTCTCGTGTACTTGGATGACATTGTCATCTTCTCTGGTACGTTCCAAGACCGCCTGAGACCACCTGAGACGTGTTCGAAGTAATTCGGTCGGCCGGTCTTTCCCTGAAGCCCGAAAGTGTCACTTCGCTTTCGAAGAGTTGAAGTTTTTCGGCCACATCGTGAGTGCTAAATGGGTTAGCCCCGACCCTGATAAGACAGCCGCCGTGGCTGCTTTTCCTGTGCCCACCGATATCGAAGCGTGTACCGCTGTCTGGGTCACTGCGCCTATTATCGGTATTTTGTGCAGAACTTCTCCCAGATCGCTGAGCCCCTCACCCGCCTCACGAAAGATTCCGAACCGTTCTTCTGGGGCCTGAAGCAACAGAAGGCCTTTGAAGACCTCCGAACGCATGTCCAAAGTACGCCCATCCTTGGACACTTCAACGAGTCGGCCGCCACTGAACGGCACACAGACGCCAGCAACATCTGCCGCGGTGCGGTCCTTGTGCAGTGGCAGGATTGTCTCAAACGTGTCATCGCATACGCAAGCTGCACTTTGTCACGATCTGAGGCAAACTATTCCACCACCGAAAACGAATGCCTGGCCATTATGTGGTCAGTGACCAAATTTCGCCCGTACTTACAGGGCCGCCCTTTCAGGGTCGTCAGTGACCACCATTCGCTGTGCTGACTGGCGAACCTCAAAGATCCCTCGGACGGCTTGCACGCTGGAGCCTTCGAGCTCAAGAATTCGATGTCACCATCGTCTACAAGTCTGGTAGGAAGCAGAGTGATGCCAACTGTTTGTCCCGTGCTCCTATCGAGGACCCCCGAACTGACCCTGACGATTTAGTTTTTCTTGGCGCCATCTCCACGTCCGTTCTGATTCAACACCAAAGAGACGACAACGAACTACGGCCCCTCATTGAGTATCTGGAAGGAAGCGCTCAGTCTCCCCTACGAATCTTCTCACGCGGACTGTCGTCGTTCTGTTTACGCGATGGCATCCTGTATAATAAAAATTACAGCCCGATGGAAGCTGTTTGTCTGCTCGTCGTGTCTATGGCTCTTCGCGACGAACTCCTGCAGGCGTGCTATGATGACCCATCTTCTGGTCACCTCGGTTTTTGTCGAACTTTGGCACGAATACGACAAAAGTACTACTGGCCCAGGGTTGCTGCAGTTGCGAAGCATTACGTAAGGAGCAGTACGTAAGCATTACGTACTTGCCGCGACTGCCAGTGTCGCAAGATGCCACCGACTAAGCCAGCCGCCCTACTGCAGCCTATTGATCCGCATCAGGACCCCTTCCATCAAGTCGGCATATACTTACTTGGCCCATTTCCAGAGTCCTCGCTGGGTAACCGCTACATTGTGGTCGCCATCGACTACCTCAGCCGGTACTGTGAGACTAAACCTCTCCCCGTGGTACCGCTGACGAAATTGCGAACTTTTTATCCTAAACCTTGTGCTTCGTCATGGTGCACCCACCATCGCTTTAACTGACAGGGGAACAGCGTTCACCTCGGCCCTTACGCAGGTTATGCTCCTGAGCGGCACCAGTCACCACAACACAACCGCTTACCACCCTCAAACGAACAGCCTCACCGAACGGCTCAACAAGACGATCGCAGACATGATTTCCATGTATGTCGACGCCGACCATCGGAACTGGGACGGCATACTCCCTCACGTCACCTTTGTCCATAATACTGCATCCAGGAAACGACACGCTTCACTCCATTTTGTTTAGTACATGGTCACGAAGCCACAACCATGCGGGATGCAGTGCTACTTCCAGCTAGCACTACCTCGTCTGTTATGGGTGCTGCCCAATTCGTTCGTTACGCTGAGGCCGCCCGCCAACTCGCTCGAGAGCGCATCCGGCACCCGAAAGTCTCGACGCTCGGCACTATAACCTCCACCACCGACATGTGTTACCAGCCAGGCGAACAAGTCTGGGTGTGGAGCCAAATCCGCATGCGAGGGCGCTCTGAGAAGCTTCTACACCGATACTTGGGCCCCTACGAGGTGCTACGCCAGCTCAATAAAGTCACCTACGATGTTCTTTCCCAGGGATCCGTCCGCTTCTCTAGACGGCCGACCTCCGAAGTTGTCCACGTCGCCTGGATGAAGCCGTACCATGCCCGCTTGCGCCTCGTGCGTGTCTACACCGTACACCAGACACATGCGGCTACCCTTGTCCGGCCTCCAATTGCTGCCGCACCGATTCGGTGTCTTTCAAAGAGGGGGAGTAATGCCACACTACTGACTCCTATAGTGGCGCCGGATCGCGGCTAAACTGCATTACCTGGCAGTTGACAAGCCTCCTCGTCTCCATCTCTTGAGCTGCTTGCGGCATTGTGCGTTCCAGCAGCGTCTTGCGCGTACAAGTAAACGAGCCCTGCATACGTCAATCGTTTCTCGGTGACAATATGTACCTTATAAGTACAATAAATTGCATTAACTCTAGATGAGGTCTTAGTTCCACCACTATATACTTCCGCACCGCTTATACCTTTCATGAAACAAATTAACAATTTACAAATTTCTAACAGCATGACCTCCACTGGCGCATATCTGTGTGGCAATACGCTTGACTGGCCGAGTGCTTTTTGCGACAGAGCCGGTTGCGCGACACATCCAACACAGAATTCCATCGCAAGAAAGAAGCTACACCTGGAAACTGCGGCGATTCAGTGCAAGCGATAGATGTGAGTTGACCAACAACACCAAAAACAAACTTTGTTGCACGAAACGAGCTTTATGCAGCCTGTGGCACGACACATCCCTCAACAGGAATGTCTCGCGCGAAGGAACCCACGACAGGCACCTCTGTCGCGCGACAAGAGGCGTGCTGAAATTTTGTCTCCCCACTGAACCCACGACATGCAGCCCAGTCGAGGGACGCACTTTTTGTCTCGCTGCATGACTCGCTCTGTCACTCTGTCGCACGACATCACCCGCGACAGAAATGCGTTGTGTGACAAAACTTGTGACAGGCACCTTTGTTTCATGATAAAACGCAAGGAAGATGCCAGTCATGCTAGAGAACTCATTGCAGGCACCTTTTCCGCGCGACAGACCGCGTGACACGAGCATCTGTCGCACGACACAACGCACGAGAACGCTTATTGCGCGACGGAAAATTCTGGTTTTTCAGCAGCGCAGGGGACAATGGACGTGACAAGTGCACAGACATGGCGCTGAACTTACAGCTAGTTTATTGAGGTGATTTTCACTACTTAAATACAGTGGCAACCAATCTCAAATGAAAAGACATACACAAAACAAATTGACGAAAATGACAATTCCTGAGCACAGGTCTACAGTGGCACACGACCAGCTGCGCACATTCACACCTGTCTTGACCCTCTTGTTTTGACTCATGAAACGCCTTCTGAAGGAAAGTTACGTTTTTTACATCTTGCCATGTACCTCAACAATAGCCTTGTGTGCTGGCGTTACGAGCCACGATGCCAGAAGCCCCTCACGCCTTTCGCTTCTGCACATCCTAAGCTTGTAAAGCGCGGCATCGCAAAGTGTGTGTTTAAGAAATGCCCTAGAAAAATCATACCATCATGCGATGCAAGATAGCTATCAAAATCAGGTGGTACGCTTACAAGCAGCCGGATACCCTTCCGACCTTCTGATTGCAATATCAGAGAGCCTGTTAAGAGAAATCATTCATTCAGGCCACAGAGATTCCACTGAAAGGCCCAAGGATGAAAAACGAAAGTATGTGGTTATTCCTTATCTACACCGCATTTCACATAATCTGAAAAGGGTGGGAGTGTGTGCCGATGTAAACGTTGTTTTTTCCGCGCCCGATAAGCTCTCCAATCTCTGCCATATTGTAAACAGCAGCAATGAAAGGATGGTTGGCTGCGATAAGAAACACCAAAAAAGTTTTGTACCATGTAGCAGCAATGTTGTGTACAGGTTTCCGCTTACATGTGGCAAGTACTACACGAGGCAAACTGGGCTGCGGGAACACAACCACAACGTGAGCGGCACCGCTTCCAGTCACCTTGGCATTCATTGCAGAGACTGCACAGAGGAAAAAAAAAGAACAAAAAACCGCCGTGTTATCCTGTTTTCACTCAGTGTCGAGTGCTGCCAGATAATAGAACAAAAATCACTCGTGAAATCACTGAAGCTCATGAAATCCATAAATTCAAAGATGAATGCGTAAGCGTTGCCTCAATAGCTCTGTCTGATAAAGAACTACGTTTCCTTGATGAGAATAGAAAAACGTGCGCAGCTGCTCTTGTGCCACTGTAGACCTGTGTTCAGGAATTGTCATTTTCGTCAATCTGTTTTGTGTAGCTGTCTTTTTATTTGAGATCGGTTGCCACTGTATTTAAGTAGTGAAAATCACCTCAATAAACCAGTTGTAAGTTCAGCGCCGTGTCTGTGCACTTGTCACGTCCTTTGTCCCCTGCGCTGCTGAAAAACTATGTCACACCAACTTGCCCAAGCTTCTACAGTATCAGAAAATTCTGTCGTGCTTTTTGATTGGACTTCCCCCTGCCCATGTCGTTCGGCGCGTCTAAGGGAACAGGCCGGAGGCTCCTCGCGAACAGCGGCTCGGAAGCTAAGTGGATCACGACTCATTCGTGTTTTTTCTTTCAACGTGGCGGCCAGCACTACACCACCTGGTCACCTCTATTCTACCGCCATCGCAAGCCCATTACCATTTCGCGCGCATCTTCGTCAATGTCTTTCAACCACGATCGGGATGATCGCTCGGTGTCCTCACGTAATGTGACGAAGACGAACCTGGCAGTGGCCACTAAAACATCTCTTTTCTATCCTTCATCGTACCTCATTCTTAGGCTTTTCTCTAAGTAACAATATTTTACTATGAGCTTCCCATGCCTCGAACGATGCCAAGCCCATATCCTCCTACTCCATCTACCAAGATTCCCCCCAAAATTTTACCAATAGTGTTCCCAATTCGAGTTATTGATAAAGGAGCAATTACTTTCTTATTACAAACCTATTCCACCCTGAATGTTTGACCATCACTGCTCCCACTTCATGATATCGTTAAATTCGCTATCGCCCTTTCATATGCTAGCCGTTCTGGTTAGCTCAATTGGTAGAGTGACGGCTCCAGGGAAGAGGTGTTTCCGGGTTCGAACTCTGCACCAGGACTACATTGGCGCCGCATTCGTGCACCACAACTGTACACAGAAGCGTACATCACAGGCGCTCAGGAGATACGTGTTCCATGACATCGCAATGGTTGACACCCGTACAAAACATTAGCACATAGGTCTGGTCACCACTGCCTGCCTGTCTGAAGCCCGTAGAGGTCGCGAAGGGTTGCACCTACGCTGCGGCCCGCATGGGGAAAACCGTCGTCTTATCACCGGGCTCCGCGTTCGGACCAGTTGACGTCTTCCAAGTTTCGTCTGCCAGTCCTCAAAATTCAAATCCACAACCCCTTGCGGTGTGAGGGCACGTTAAAGAACCCCAGGTCACCAAAACTAACGAAGACCTCCGCTACACATCCCTGATAACCTGAACGATTTGGAACGCAGCACTCCATAAACCCAAACTCAAACCGAACACTGTCATACGCCACCTATCGTGCCTCAGCACTAGCTACTCGCATTTACTTTCGTCTCTAAAGTATAGATGGCGCTGCTGTGCCATCCCTTAGAGAAATGACTTTTGAGCTTCAGTCGATTCCTTGATGAAATCTTGTTGCGTCAACTGGAAACCAACATAAACCTTAAGAGAACTTCTTCTTGGGCTAGTTGGTAATTGATCATTGTAATTGAAAGGCGCCAAAACCCCACGCACACGAGAGAAAAGAACGGACCCGTTCTCTTCTCTGGAGTGTGTGTGGGTTTGCACTTTTCAATTACAATGATCAATATAAACCTAATGTATGTTGAGCCTACTCAACATTTGCTAAACAAAATATTGATTTGTGATACTCAACATAGTCTATATTCGTTTATTTTCAGGTTCAAAACCTTTTACAGAGCATACAAATCGTAAATTTAGGTCCACAGGTGTATTAGGTGAAACATGAAAATAGACTACTCTCAGAAAGTATTCTATGGGACAAGTAGTCCTCTGTATTGAATATTTCGATAGATTAGAGGTACGATGTCACATCAATCACAAGATACGCTAAAACAGAATGTGCTGTGATAGTTATAAGAGCTGTGGAACATGACAATGTTATGTGCTAACACATGACCTCATCTAACTGTTCATAATGGGCGGCTTCCCAATGGACGGTATATCTTGTTTCTTGCATATGTAGTCCTCGGGTTTCGAAATCTTGTGGAAGCCAACCTATTAATATTTTCCTAGCTAACTTCTATTTAAATATTGTTGTGGCAAGCCTTGAGTACTTAAATTTTAGTTTAGCTAAGACTGCGATAATAGAACGACAAGAGTCAAAGAAACGATTGCAACATGTTCTCCTCGCCCAGTCTTGCCTTTTCTTGAACTGAACCAACTAGCTCCCAAGAACGTTCCACTGTAGCTTTAATTTTGTTTTCGGCTTTTCTTTTGGAGGTTCATGAGCAGCAAATTGTCAGGGGTTGGCTGATGATGATGTGAAAAACAATGTCTTCTATGGTCGCTAGGGAAATCAAGTAGATCACGCATGCTCTACTTGCAAGATTTCTCTTAGCATCTTCTGCATCAAAATAGCAAGTGAACAAAGCCAATAGGCTGATGACTATAGTCATGGCAGTTTCAACAAAATTATTGCAAAGCGTATTCTACACAATAATTGTTGAGTAACTTCTGCTGAATTTCTGTTGAATCGTGGCATTCGTGTCTATACCTAACTAAATAAAATCACGACTAACGTTGACATGCGTCGTGCAAACAAAACCTTATCCTATTATGCCTATTAAGGACGCATGCAGAACCTATTAGGATTTTAGTAAACCACCCATTCTTTTCTTACAGGCATACTTTCTTTGGAGTATTTGTAAGTGCGCTCATAATAAAAGGGCACTTAATTAGTATTTTATTTCTGTTGTTTTCGAATGAATTAAGGTCTTCAACTAAGAGTACGTCGCATGTGACGTTCATTATTTCTACTGCACATAATTAAATAAATAGCAAGAGAAATAACTGATATAACTGCTTATCGGCGGGCCGCTACCTGTGCAGATAGAGAGACCGGTGTAGGAGCATATAAAGTTGAAGCTGAGATGGCGCTTAAGATAAAAAGGTATGAACTCTGTGAGTTCACGTTATAGGCTTGTGTAAAATATTGTTCCATGCTGTTTATTCGCTTGTGAGTGTATGTATTTATGAGCACACACACGTGTGTTTGAGCGTATGTGTGGAGCACAACACGACTAGGGCAGTCAGCGTCCCGTTAACGTTAATTTGCAGCAATAAATGTGAATATACGTGAGTTTGTAAATATGTGTCAACACTACACGACTAGAGCTTTCAGCACCACGGTAACGTGAAATTTCAGCTATAAATGTTAACATACCGCTGGAAACTGCATCAGTAGTTGGTCCATCTGGTGTAATAAAAATGTACTTCAAGGATTTTTTGTTTACCACAGCCGAGATTCAGAATGATTTGTTGAATCAGACCCGCAATTTCAACCTGAATTGAACATGAAAGCAGTGCTGAAATTGCGCTGAGAATTCTCAACTCTAACATTTTAACCACCTTTCTTTTGATGTTCTACGCTGCCTCGACAATCGACCAACGCATGCCCTTTCTGATCTCAGCGTGAATTGAAGTTATATATATATATATATATATATATATATATATATATATATATATATATATATATATATATATATATATATATATATATATATATATATATATATATATATATATAAGTTTACAGCAAAGCACGAGTTCAAAACACTTGTAAACTTTGTACCTCGCGCACGCTCTATAAAAACTGCGTGTTTCAAACGCTGTACTACACTCGAAAAAGGCTGGTCCTCCAGCCGAAACGTCGTGAATTAAATCATGTTATGTTTCTTCAATTTTCGGTGATTTTATATATATATATATATATATATATATATATATATATATATATATATATATATATATATATATATATATATATATATATATATATATATATAGAGAGAGAGAGAGAGAGAGAGAGAATTTTTATTTAGAATAGAGCAATTCGCAGGAGCCGGGTGGTCGCGGCCCCTAGTCCAGGGCGTCGCTGGCGGCAGCTGGCTTGCGGACTACATGGACGATCCAGGATTGCAGGTCCACGTTGTCGCTGCTCAGGGCCTCCTCTTACTGCTCGTTTGTCGGGTTTGTGCTTGCATTCCCAAGAAGTATGGTTGAGCGTGGGCTTTTCTGCACACCAAGGACAGTAACCTGCGTATTGTATGGTCTAATCTTGTGAAAAATGTGAAGACTTGTATATGTGTATTTTGCTCCATTGAATGGCACCCAAGGAGGACGGTTGTTTGTGTCGTGGTTAGAAACATCTTCTTTATAGACTAAGGTGTTGTAGCCTGTCACCATACGGTCCTAGGAGGGGTGTGCGTTAGGGATTTGAAGCCACCCTGTTTTTGAGAGCTCGGGCTAGATCATTCGCTACCTACTTTCTGGCTCTGCCTTCGTGACCAGGTGTCCATGTTATTCTATGTGAGCGTACTTAATAGTGTGCTCGCTCTTCCATGAGGATTTCCAGCAAGGTAGCTCCTGCAGGCTTGATCGGAGTCCGTCACTATGTGCGTTGACCTCCCCTGTTGGTCTTTACGGTGATGGCTGTGGCCAGTGCTTCCGCTTCCGCAGGATCCTTGCCATAGATGAAAGCCCTGATGATTGGCCTCTTCTGGTTGTCGACCGCAGCAATCGCGAACCTGCCTGGCTAGACATAGGCCCCGATGTTCATGCATGCCTCTTCCGGTTCTTTTGAGAGTGTTTTTGCCAGTATTATGTGTCTGCCTCTCTTTCTACTCTTCTATCGCTAATGGTGCATGTGTCTGGGTGCCGGGTTTACATAGATCTACTCTATTCGAGGTGTCGGAATTTGGGACTTGCTCTCATTCGTTTCTAGCGTCTGCCATTGCCCAATTCTTTAATGAATATCCCTACCCGTTTGAGTAGTGGTTAGGAGTTTTCTTTTTACCCTCCAGAACCGACTCTCTGAGCTCCTCGAAGGTTGTGTGTACTCTGAGTATTCAAAGACGCTCCGTTTATGTCGTTGATGTTGAGCATTGTTATGTTAAAAAGCGCTTGAGAGACAACAGCGCCCTGTGGCGTGCCTTTGTCGTACATGTGTATGCGTGTGTGTGTTGGGCATAGAATAAAACACTATTGTTATCAGGTCCAGTTTGAAAATCTTCATACTTATAAATACTCATGAACGGATCACTACACAAAAACACATCATGAAGCAAAAGACCACAACGCGTTCACTGGGCTCACTTTTATTCAGTTCGAACCGACGAGCCCTCGTAGCATGTTATCTTTTATTTAATAATTAGCCTTGTATAGAACTCCTTACAGCGCATTCTTGTGCCCCTAAGCCAAACATCACTAATATTTGCATGCTCTAAGACCGCCAACAAGAAATAATGACGGACTTCATCAAATGCCTTGGCAAGTTCAATCTGAAATAGAGCTACTTGTCCGGTGTCATGGTTTACTCCCTCAAATACTGAACGTGCAAAATGAACATTGCTTTGGATGCCACGGCCTCTGATAGCACAGACCTGATGCGTGCCTATTAAGTCAGCGACAACTAGCTGCACACTATTGCACAGAACCTATTTGTCTGAAATTATCGGTTCGCCAAGGCTGCCCATTATCGCCTCTGTTGTTTGCCCTATATCTTGAACTTCTTTGCCTCAATATTATTACCAGCGCAACGCTCCGTGCTTTCTCTCTGGCGCAATGCGAAATTAGGATTCTAGCCTATGTGGATTATGTCGCCCTCTTTTGTTCTAACAGAAAGAGTGTAGGCTGCCCTATCTAGGAGCATGTTTGGTGGGGACGTGCAGGGGTGTGGTGGGGAGGTGTTAACTGGCGTAAGCATGCGTAGATTTTTTCTCGGCAATATTTTACGCTATAAAGAAAAGATGGAGATTTCGTAGCCTGTTCTGCGCGTGTTCGCCTCACAATCTGATAGACCTTGGTTTGATTCCTCGTATCGCCCGAAGGTTTATTTATTTGGATATTCTCGTGTTTCGTGTTACAACCCTAATAAGAATGGGCCGCACTTCGACACCGACTGTTCTGCGACACGAGCTCCTTAAGCTCCTTAACAACCAGCGTCTTTCGGGTTAGCATCCGTGCGCCAAAACCACTGATCCACCGCGGCGGTTGTATCTCAGCACTGTGTACCGGCATCAAACAGACAAATATTTTTTTTTATTTTATGGGGGTTTAACGTCCCAAAGTGACTCAGTCTATGAGAGGCGCCGTAGTGAAGGGCTCCGGGAATTTCGAACACCTGGGGTTCTTTAACGTGCACTGACATCGCACAGAACACGGGCCTATAGAAGTTCGCCTCTATCGAAATTCGACCGCCGCGGCCAGGATGGAACCCGCGTCTTTCGGGCCAGCAGCCGAGCGCCATAACCACTGAGCTACCGCGGCGGCCCCAGACAATTATTTTTGTTCATGTCACCTTGAGGCGGCGTAAATATCGCTCGGGTAGTTGATATAGTGAATGTAATGTATTTCTTTGTGATGCCCAGAGTTAGACCTATTTTTGTAGAAATCAGCTGCAGCTAGCATATATAAATTAAGCCAACCACCGGCTTTACAATCGGACAATCTGTCTGTGAGAAACGTTAATTAAAGGCATAATTATTACTTGTCACTGTAGCCGACGCTTGGAATGATCATCACATGTTCATGACTATCGCCTTGCAAAAGAGAAACAAATATTTGTGTGCTTATCAACTTGAAGTAACACGGTGGTTTGGGCTAGTTGGTTGCTATTCATAATGGGGACAAGTTTCGCAGCATGAATAAAACGCACACAGAAGACAAGGAACAAACAAGACAGGACTGTGCAGTTCCAACAGGCAGGCAGTTCCAACTGATTTTATTTGAAAAAGCTCTACGTTTAAATACATTCAGTTATCACAAGGTGAAACCTAATCAGAATCATCCAAAAAAGCCATTTCATTCTCCAGCAATGACAGTGAAGGCGTGCTGACGCAATTGTCGCCGGCTTTCCTAATAAAAAAGGCTTCGATAATTTCACGCTGAAGGTTGTCCTTGGCATGGCCCAGAAACTGCGCCTTCCTAAACATGGGTTTGCATTTGCACGACCGGCAGTGTACGGCAAGGTTGCCGCTGATACCATCCTTTACTAGATTCCTTGATTCCTAGATTCCTAGCCCTTGATGACACAGTTGCAGAACTTATCACGGCTTTTAAAGCTGCAGCAAGAAGTTTAAAATTCACGTACGAACTTCCCTGCGCTCACAACATAAAGTTTTTAGACCTCAAAATTATTTTCAGAACGAACCACATATGTTAAAAATATAACCCTAGGTCACAAAAGTCCCTTCTCCCTTTTACCAGCGCTCATTCAAAGATAAATAAACGCGGAATCGCCATGAACTGCATCAATGCTGCCCCAGAAAAAACCTGCCCGCATCAAATGACCGATACTGTCAATCAGCAAGTCGAGCGGCTTCACATGTCCGGCTTCCCTGATGATGGTATTTCAGCTGTTTGTGAGAGCCTAATGCAGAAAAGAAAGAGGAGTAAAGGAACGGATGATAAAGGAAAGAAACAGAACAACACTCAGGTAATACCGTAGCTATATAAGATATCTCACAATCTGGAGAAGATCGCCAGCCGATACAACGTTAACGTTGTATTTTACACACCATGCAAGCTGTCAAAAATTTGCCCAATGATAACGAGAAAGGAGAAGGCGCCGTGCAGTATTGAGCAGGTCACAAAATTCACAAAATGTGTATCCAAGGTCGTTTATAGCATTCCTCTTACGTGTAAAAAGTGTACGTTGTCAAAACAGGGCGCTGTTTTAATGAAAGAGCGCTAGAACACTTCAATCTAGTAAAGGATGGTATCAGGGGCCATATTGCCGTACACTGCCGGTCGTGCAAATGCAAACCTATGTTTAAGAAGGCGCAGTTTCTGGGTCATGCCAAGGACAAGCTTCAGCGTGAAATTATCGCAGCCTTTTTTATTGGGAAATCTGGTGACAATTGCGTCAGCACGCCTTCACTGTCATTGCTGGAGAAAGAAATGGCTTTTTTGAATGATTGTTGGTTTATGGCGGTTTAACGTCCCAAAGCGACTCTGGCTATGAGAGACACCGTAGTGAAGGGCTCCGGAAATTTCGACCACCTGGGGTTCTTTAACGTGCACTGACATCGCACAGTACGCGGGCCTCTAGAATTTCGCCTCCATCTAAATTCGACCGACGCAGCCGGGATCGAACCCGCGTCTTTCGGGCCAGCAGCCGAGCGCCATAACCCCTCAGCCACCGCGGCGGCTTTGAAATGATTGTGATTAGGTTTCATCTCGTGATAACTGAATGTATTTAAACGTCGAGCTTTTTCTAATGAAATCAGTTGGAAGTGCAGCACATTCCTGTCTTGTTTGTTCCTTGTCTTCTGTGTGCGTTTTATTCATTGTGCGAAACTTGTCTCCATTATGCTTGTCAACTTAATGCAGTGCAAGTTCCCCTCGGGCACTCGCTTGGCGTGACTATTTGTATTTCATCGCTATGTCCCAGCATCACAATTATTTCGCTTCATTATCAACCTAACGCATCTCAAAACTCCCTGTGGCAGATGCTTGGAGTGAATTTAATGTATTTCATCACTATATCCTGGCGTCAAAAAGGCAATTATTTCTCTTGATATAAACTTACAGACATTTTGAGTGAGTATACTGTATTTCATCACTACGTCTCTTCATAAAAAAGGCAATCAGTTTTGTTTAGATAAACTTAGGTCATCGACTATCACACCCTTGCTTACGCTTGTCGAGAATATATAGCATCTAATAGCCATGCCTCAACGCGAAACACAATTGTTTTTGTCATATCAACTTAAGCCAACATAAACGCCGCTGTGGCAGATGCTTGGAGTTTATATACCGCATTTAATCACTATATCCTAGCTTCAAAGAGACCAGCGTTTTGTTTTCATATCACTTTAAGGTATCGCTATGGCATATATTCGCGAGCATATATAGTCCCTCAGCTCTATGACCCAGTGCCAGTTATTTTTGTTCATATGGACGAAAAACTTTTTAAAAGCAAGCTGGTACGTTCTTGAGAAAGCCGCAAACACTATTGCAAATAGATTGGACACCCAGCCTAACTAGCTTTAGAAGAACGGCAGGTTGGGCGAGTTGGAAATGCTCCATAATACTAAAACAGCGCTAAGCAACAAGGACCAAGAACGAAGGGAACACACACCGCGGCGCTGATCTTACAACTATATTTTATTTGAAGTAAGCACGTCAATTTATACGTGCACCAGAACAACACACATGTGCATGATCAAACACAGATGTACGCATTAAAAATGCAAATAAATATAACGCCGCATCAAAGGCTCGTAGAGTTATCGCCGATATGCTATCCGCTGTGCAAAAGGCTCATTTACTTGGAGGTTCCTTTGATCTTGTTTGTGTATTTAAGAAGGATCTTGACTAGTGCAGAGGGAGCCTCATCCTCTTTAATGAATGTGTTGAATAGCTAACAAAGAAAATGACGAACTAATAGGAGCCAATAAAACCCTCAGTGTCCAAAATGATTGCTTGGAAAAACGACTTGATGACATGAAGCAATGGTCCCATAAGAATAACATTGAAATGAAGGGCTTTCTGATCACACAGGGTGAAGACTGCTTGGATGTTATTCAGTGCATTCATACTAAAACTGACTGTTTTGTCTCTACAAGACATCGAGGTTGACAGTTCACTCTAATCTTGAGACCAAACACTTATTTCCCGATTTTAATCCCGCACTCTAAAATCTGAAAACAATTTTAAAGCATACAAAACTCTTGCGCAAACAAGTGACATTGGCTTCGCCACTACATACACTAAACCAGTGTTTGTGATTGATCATTTTGCTCGACAAAACAAGCAGTTGATTGGTAAAGCCTTGAACCTGCAGAAATAGAAACGTTTGTAATCACTGTGGGTCGACAACTGCATCATAAAGGCTATAGTCAGACTTCTGAAAGCGACATTTACCGGATCAAGAACGAATCCGATTTGAGCGCGTTTGGTTAGGTTTATGTCAAATGCTGGTTATTGAGCTGACCATCTTATACAATAACATTAATAAAATATTTTTTTTTGTTTTTAACACCGCTTATCACTGTGAAGTCCACTTTAATGCACAAAGTCTCCCTCGATTCCAACTGCTGTAATCCTCGTGTCTTCATGCGTTATTATCTGCGTCTCAGAGACATGGCTGTCTGATTCCGACTGAAACATGTACGGTCCTTTTCTTCTTACAACTTTGGATATTATCACCGGGATTGATCGCACCACGGCATTTAAGCCAGCTCTCTTCTCGATGGAATAAGGTGTTAAAGGAGGAGAGATCTTTACACGAGTGTCGATTACTATGAATCAGTTTTTGTTGGGGTCGAGCAGTGTCTCTGGTATTGACAATAAAATACTATATTTAGTTCCATTCACCGATCTCCCCACTCATACATACCTCCTTTTTATGAAGGCCTTAATAATATTCTTGACATTGTTTAGAAAGAAAAAAGGTCTGTGGTTATAACGGGCGATCTTTATATAAATTTGTTAGATCTAACTTCCCCCTAAAGCCCCATCAGTATGTTATTTGTTACCAAAAGTACGGCATTGAATCTCTGCTTGACATCCTCGATCGATGCAATCCAAATTGTTCAGGAACTTTGATTGACCCTATTTTAAACACCTCCTATTCCCTTCATTATCACTTGTTCTTAACTTCTGTGCGACTGTCCACTTTTTTGTACTGCTTAGCTTCGACAACAGTCCACGAATTAGCAACAGCTCATTGTAAAGGCCGTTTATTATTGATCTAATTTCATCCAGTTGATAAGTAACTAAGTTTGCACAAGTGTTGCTTCATTAATTGATGCTCAGTTGGCATCTCTTATACCGTATTCAGCAACGTTATAACTAAATGTCTAAAACCATCTACGTCTATACGATGCCACAAAAATATGCACCACCGCAAAATCCCTGGCTAACTCAGGGCTTGCTTGCGACAGGTTTGCATGGATTGCAACCCATGCTATCCGGTAATTTGGGGAGTTAATAAAAACAGAAAGTTGGCTAGTTGGTGTGGAATCATACTTTTGAGCGCAAAAACCGTGGAAAAAAGCGAACGAGGAGAAAAAACGAAAGCGCACAGTATCAAATGAATTTATATTCACAGAAACGAAGCTTTAAAAGCGTAAGAAAAACATAAAAAAGAAACACGAGCAGATTTACACCCGTGCAAAAGAAACCAATGACATTTCATCCCTGGGTGATATGAGAACACAGGAAAAAAAACAAAAGCAACTGCATCAGGCCAACCCCCGTAATGTCTACTCGCACTCAAGAAACTGCGCAGAAAAGGAACCTCCTTATCCTGCAGGCTGACCGACGGTAATGTGGCACACGCATCTGCTTCTTTCTTAATCAAGTAAACTTCTGTCCGCTCCTGCCATACCTTATACTGTGCCTGAACAAGATACTTGCCCAATCTAGGTGAGGAAAGCAATCCTTGCAATCCCTGCAGTGCAGTGCGAGGTTGCAGGACACAGTGCCCTTCAATGATGTGCGGTGTTCCGCTAGACGCTCATTGATACAACGACTAGTCTGGTCGATGTAATTCTTAGGACATGAAAGCGGAACGCGGTACACAAAACCTGTGTCACAATTTGTGAGCCTAATTCTGTGGGTTATCGTACAATTGCTCCTTGCGCGGCCACCACCATATTAAATCTTTTTGGGCACAGCACTGCACACACCACCGAGCTGATTCTTTGCGGTGAAAACAACGTTCAGCCGTACCTCTCCTCCAATTTCTTCGGGCGATGAGAAATGCCGTGGAAGTAGGGAATTCCTACCATTCGTTTTTTCGCGGCGTTCTCTTTCATGGTGACCGCCGGCCTACCTGCCATGGCCAAGACCCTTTCAGTGACTAGCCAGAGTCTGATCAGAAAAACCTACTTCTTTAAGCCTTCGCATTTGTCCCAGGTAGCTTGTTTCAACCTTGTGGCAGCAGGATTTTGAGAAGGAGGCTTTTAGGAAAGAATTAGCAATGCCGGCCTTTACCAATTTTCAGTGACCAGAACTGTGATTGAGGAGGGGCTCTTCCAATCTTGGACCATACTCCCAGCACACTCCACTCGCATGACAATCAAACCTCAAGTCTAGGAACTGGATGGAGCCTGACTGTGGCAAATCAAATGTGAACTTCAGACCGTCGCCCCTTTCCTTGAATATCTTGACGACGTTTGGGATAACCCTGTGAAAGCTATCTTTTAGGGAAATCAAAAAATTATCAACGTACCGGAAGACTCTTTCTGCAAGATCAGCAAGATCTTGAGCAAGTTTTACGTCCATTCTGCTTAAAATTATGTCGCTCAAAACAGGTCCGACATGGGATCTAATACAGACGCCAGACCTCTGCACGTACACTTTCTCTCCCCAACTTACGAAGGTCGAGTCGAAGTAAAGCGAGAGGAGCTCTAGGAAACTGTACTGAAATGCCACATTCCGCCATAAACACAACCTCGTCATTATACTCGATGATGCAGTCCTTCACATACCTCGTAAGCCGAGGATGAGCAAAAGAGCAAAAATAAATCTTCGACGTCTAAGGTGAAAGCGAAATGCCTCTTTTCTTCGACCTGTGACAGAAACTTCACATCTGTAGAGTTATCCACCAAAAATGGGTCGGCCAACCTGAGAGAACCCAGATGACGCTTAAGATATCCGGAACTGCATGCTGCCAAGTGTCCCGCTCGAAAACAATTGTCCTAAAGGGAACGTCCGGCTTGTGGGTCTTGGCTGTGAGAAATAGGTCAAGAACGGTACATTTGCTTTAGCTAACCGTAGCACCCAGTCGATCAAGAATCATACCTTCAAGGAGGCCCTTTGCCCGTTTCTTGATGGAAGCATGCCTCAGATCCACTTCTTTGAAGTTGTTTGCAGTTTTCTCCTCTGCCTTCCTGCTGAAAACTGCTTCTGGCACTATGACAAAGAACTCCTTCTTGCAGAAAGGACAGGCCTCAATCCTCAACCGCGAAGTAGTTTACCAGCTCTGTCATTCCTCCTAGAGTTTTCGTGTTTCTTTTGTCGTCCATTACGATTGTGGAGCACTCGTCGACGTACCTTGATTTATCAACGTCGGGAGAAACCCGGGAGCCGCCGCGGTGGCAGAGTGGCTATGGCGCTCGGCCGCTGGGCCGAAAGACGTTAGTTCGATCACGGCCGCGTCTGTCGTATTTCAATGGAGGCGAAATTCTAGAGGCGCGTTTACTGTTCAATGACAGTGCATGTTAACGAACCCCAGGTGGTTGAAATTTTCGGAGCCCTTCACTACGGTGTCCCTCATAGCCTGAGTCGCTTCGGGACTTTAAACCCCCATAAACCGAGCAACCCGGGAGACCACGCACGAGAGCGCTAACAGCTAGAGTGGCCTCATGGCAGGTTCAAAGCAGAATTTTTTGTCCAAGTTCAGAGTCCGTTGGTGACGATCGTCAATCACCCTGTTTTCTAGGACAGTACTGTTCCCCGTAGTCGCTGAGGTTTTTTTCCTTGTTGGTAGCGTAGGACGAATAGTGTTCCACGGGAACTCCGTTAGGCTGTCTGTTGTCCTGGACCGATCCTCGTACATCCGGAGATGCTGCCACTCATTTATTTATTTTATTTATTTTACAGGTACTGCCAGCCTTATTATCAGGCCTTAGGCAGGAGTGGACAACACAAATCAACAAATTCAGAAACAGCAAAATCAGCAAACAAGATACAGGACGCTGAATGATAAATCAGAACAAAAACAAAAACACAAGATAGTATTTACAACATGAGTGTCTTTTTGATGAGGGGGAGCCACATGTCACTCAGGACTTATGCGCAAGTGCGCAGAGGAATGAGGAAACCGTTGGGCAGTCAACTGTGTCGGCGGATAATGCATTCCAATCGCAAATAGTGCGCGGAAAATAGGAATTTTTAAATGCGTCCGTCCTGCACGAAAAATCCAGGACTTTTTTGGTGTGATATGAGCGCGTAGATCGGCGGTTAGCTGGCAGAATGTATGAACTTTTGTCTATTCCCAATTGGTTATGATAGAGTAAATAGAAAAATTTCATCCTATCCCGGTAACGTCTGAATGTGAGACTTTCCAGTTCTGCAGCTTCTAGAAGTAATGATGGGGACGTGCGCCAGCTGTATGAGTTAAAGATGAACCTAGCTGATTTTCTTTGAACTTTCTCAAGTTTGGTAATATTAGACTGTGTATGTGGATCCCATACAATCGCGGCATACTCTAGGACGGGTCGGATAAATGTTTTGTAGGCTAGGATTTTAATTTCAGGTGAAGCGTTCCCTAACGTACGCCTTAAAAAGCCAAGTTTCTTCATTGCTCTATTGTAGGTGTGTGTTACATGTTCATTCCACCTAAGATCTGATGAAATTATTACTCCCAAGTATTTGTAACTGGAAACGACAGATAAGCACTGGTTGTTAATGTTATAAGCAAATGATAACGGGTTCTTTTTGCGTGTAACGGTCATTGCCACAGCCTTTTTAAGATTAATAGTCATTTGCCATTTCGTGCACCAAGTTTGTATTTTAGATAGGGAAGTGTTTAAAACTGCCTGGTCGTTCGCACTACGTATTTCATGATATAGGACGCAGTCGTCTGCGAAAAGTCTGATCTTGACGTGAATGTCACTGACGATATCATTTATGAAGATCAGAAAGAATAGCGGACCTAAAACTGAGCCTTGTGGAATGCCTGAGTTTACGTTTGCGGAAGAAGAAGCTGCATCTTTAACTTGAACACATTGCTTTCGTAAGGACAGGTATTCCCCAATCCAGTTAATTAAGGTGTTGTTCTTTAGTATGGGTCTTAGTTTCAGCAGTAACACCAAGCCCGCAGTGAACGCGTAGCCAGAGCTTATAGAAGCGTGCCTATCTCCACCACTCCGACTGCAGAATACGACAGAAACGTCATGAGTGGCCAGGGGACAGATGCAGCTACCCACACACACCTTAGATGTCAGAAGGGCAGAGTTGTTCATTTATATTCCAAGATGCCGTCCTTGCTCTACACACCCACACTGCTAATGTGCCGTCAAAACTGCTGCGTTGTGAAGGTTAAAAATTACACAATAAAAAGCCGATTGAACAAGAAATGTTAATAAGAACGAAAAACTCCCAAGACTTGGTGTGTTTCTCACCTACATACTAATTATAGTCATCAAATGTTCTGCCACCGACTGCCCAATTTACTGAATGGGCTCTCTAGATGCAGTATCGATGTGCTTACTTATTCCGCTAAAAATCTGTATGAGGTGTTTTGGCGCTTATGCTGCGTATGGTTGTACTTTCTTTGTTGTACTTTCTTTTCTATGCATTTTTGCGTATTTTAATTGTGATATGAATTTTAACTTTCGTCTTTTGTTCTTCTTTTTCGTTTCTCTTTAACAAGTTTCTCTCCTGCCCTACTGCCGCTATTATAAATGGAACTTGGGGTCCAGTGAAGCTGCCTTTCTTTGAAGCTTTTTTCCTTGCTTTCCACCACAACCTTGTACCTGCTTGTTAGTCGAAATAAATAAAATCAAATGAAACCAAATTTACCTTATATATTCGAGTCTATAGGCCAATTGTCTTTTTTTTTTGTCAAGAACGAAACATGGAATCATTAGGTCGGATTAGTATTGAGAATTCGAGGTCGGCTCAGATCCCACAGGACCAGTGAAACGCACGAGCAAACTCTGACAGGGCGCTTTAAACACGCATTCCGGAAATCTTGTTTGAGCACTTGTTCCAAAAGAGCAGCAGTTCCAACCACTTGACTGCACAGAAGATTGGGAACTGTACAAAGACGAGAGCGGTAAGGAGGTCAGCGATGACAAGGACGAGTGAACGAGAATAGGTTGAAATGAAATAAATGTAGTTTGCTTGCTGTACCTCCTGAACGTTCTGATCTATTCGAGGGAAGATTTTTTTTTCGGCCTTACGCTTTGAGGCGTCGGCAGCGTTGGCTTGAAATCACGACCGCGGCTTAGATTCGAGTATATACACTGTATAGCTAACTCGATCAGGCAAGAACGATACTTAACATATTCGCAAAACTTTTGCATGCTGCACAGGGCAGAAAAAAGTAGATGTCCGGAATAATGCGCAGGCGTATTAATAGTGTCAATGCCCAAAAAGAGACCAAAACAGAATACAGACATTTCCGGCTGATCGACGGGATGCAGTCTTGTAAATCCTCTCCAATAGCTAGAGTGCTCGCGTTCACTAGCTATATAATAGTTGTTTATTCATAACACACGTGCTGTGGCATAAAAAGGGGAACACAATGAAACAGCAGGCAGCTAGAGTCTGTGCAAGTTAACGCTGCCTCTTCCGTGTTTCTTTTTGTTTCTTATACGTAGCTGCATCCTTATGCAGTTACTACATTATTTTTGCTCAATTTGTGGCACGTACTATCGCGATTCAAAGGAACGCGAACAACCCGGCGCTTAAGCGCTCCTCTGTTTAAATTCATTTTCATTGTAGTTTTACCGGATTTACCTGACGTAAAATTGTGATGAAAAGAATACAAACAGATGAGCGCGTACGCTCCGCGTTCGCGTTTCTTTCTGTCTCAATAGTACGCGTATGTACTTATGTGTGCAACAGCACGAATTACTTCCGAAATTCGAATTGCATGCAATGCGCATTCAAACTGCAGTGTCTCCTTTCGACATGCAGTCAAAGCGTATTAACTGTGAGTACATATATTCCGCGCCTTGCAGCTCGCAATGAATGTGCGTTCCACGTTAATGAATAAATTCCCAAGTCAGGCACTTGGGCCAGCCCTCTTTTGTCAAGAAACGAGAAAGTACTGCGAGGCCGGTACAAGCAGAGCCTTCAGAAGCTAACCGTATAAGCGGTCCGGTGGAAAAGTAAGAGTTCAACTTCAATTGATATATGCAATGCATGCGTTGGGTATGACCAGGTTATGCAACACAGCTGGAGAAGTTTTGAGCTCTGAAATTTTGACGCAAGGCGCACGTTCCTCCGGTTGTGATTATACAGGCTCCCCAAATGGGAAATTAGGTTGCGCATTGAAAGACCTCAGATGGGCTTGCTCTAGGCCAGTGAGACCCGTTTTGAATGAAGGTCGGGGAACAGGCTTGGCGGAGAGCGAACAAAAAGCCACCAGTTTGGCCAGTTCAAGCAAAGCATCGTCTGAACCCCTGGTCAAATTTTTTTAACTAGAAAAAATAAGCAATTGGTGTTTGATAAAAGGAAATGGTGCAGTTATCGCGTCACATCTCAGTGCACGTACATGCAAACAGCGCCGTAAGAAAAACAATGAAGGAGGCATTCAAGGAGGAAAGGGAGAGAGGTGCTGCAGTAGAGAGCTCACGAATAATTCCGACCCTGGGAATCTTTAATGTGCACTAACATCCCACAGCACACGGGTGCCTTTTCGCTCCGCCTGCATCCAAACGCAGCCGACGCGGCCGGTATCGAACCCGGGAAGCCTTTAATAAACCCCGCCACGGTACGTGGTATAATGGTTCAAACCACACCTGAGGTGCTGGTTCTCTGATCTCTACGCTGAGACTGAGCACTCTTGTTCGATTCCAGTCACGGTGCACTCGTTTATTCGAGGCTAAACACAAAACCAACGATCGGGCCCTCCACAACACAACCCAATCCAATCCTTTTATATTTAGGCTTCGGTCGCGTTCATTTTTCATTCAGATGATTCTAGCTCTGTTGATGGCAGTGAAGCGCCTGACGATTTTTTGCTTCCCACGATGGGGAAGACAGCGATGTTGATTGCCCTGTCGAATCGGAACCTGTAAACACGTGCCACAACGGACGCTCTGCGAACGGAGACGAATTGGCGTCGGTCAGCAAGGTCGGCGAGAGTGCCGAAGACAGCCGTCCCAACACAGACGAGTCGACATCGCTCACTCACCTCGGCGAGCGTATCAAAGGCGGAACTCCCAACACGGATGAATGGGCACCTTTAAAGGAGGCTGGCGTGATGGGCAGAGGGAGGCCTTCGAAATAACAGCCAGCGTCATTCAGTGAACGTGATGAAAACTTCAGACGCTACTTCGAAAATGTGCCAAAGATCCTCTGCCGAACCAGGCCTAACCTACAGAACAGCCGGCCCCACCTTGAGGTACAGAGCTTCCTGACCTGCCGGAGCTACGCGGCTTAGTGGCCGCGCCCACGCTAGCTGCCTGACGTTTGAAAGAATATAACAAGTAGTCAGCTCACAACTTGTATATGCAAAGCAGGCGATGGAGGAGGATGCCAGCTTCGAAAAGTCGCCGGGAAGGGCTCGTGATCTTTATGCTGCGTGCAGAAGTGTATTATTTTGGTCAGGTTTTCATGACAACACATTGCACTGAAGGAGCGAGTTGATGCGCTCTCCTCGGAAGGTGCTTCAGAGCCGCTTTAGAAAAGTGGCTGTAGCACACTACATGACAGAGGATTTTTGTTACTCCATTGGTTGTTAGTGAGTGCTTTAGCACAGACAATACTGTATTTATATTTACTGAAGTTTTATTTCACTTTAGCAGCTGCTGTGATTTTATTGTTAATAATAGCCTGGTTGTCCCTACTCATAACGAAGGCTCAGCATATGATGAGCAGTGGCATAATAGAAGGAAAGCAGGCGACTTGCTTCTCTTCTTTGCAGTCGTCTGTTCTGCTTTTGCGCCGTGATGTTGTAGTGCTGTACGTGCTTGTTGTAGTATTGTAGGTGCCTGTCTCTCGCTAGAACGATCCGGTATGTCCAAGGAGGCGAGTCAGCAGCTCCACGCACGCACACCAATGCGTCAAGACGTGCAGCCTGCCTACACACAGCGCCAGACCGTGCGTGGGGGTGAAAAGACTTTTTCCACTTGTAAGCCTCCATGGCTTCAATCTTGTGTGGGGTCTGCCACCCGATTATATGCATTGTGTGCTTGAGGGGGTAGCGCAACAAGTAACCCAGATTTGTCAGACTGGTGTTGGAAGACCTTTTCATATTGGCAGGCATGTTCATGAAATTGAGCATCTCATTCAGCAACCGAAGCCTCAGATTATGTTCTGCCGATTGGCTACATCAATTTGAGAGCGTAAAAATTGGAAGGCTACTGAGTGGATGATCTGATTATTGTATTATGCTCTCCCTTGCTTGAGGGATTTCATCCCTGGGAGGCACCTTAATCATTTTTATTGTCGTGTCAAGGCATTTTTCTGTTGATTCAGACCCCTGTCAGTAGTGTCCACCGCACTGAAGCAGAGCAACGGCTGTAGTCCTTTGTGATTATGTTTTCCTTTCTCTACGCAGAAACAATGTCACGTTTAATGTTCATCAGTTGCTGAATCTTGCTAAAAGTGCGGAAATGTTCGGGTCTTTGTGGGCAACCACCACATTTCCATTTGAGAATAGGAATGGGCAAGTGGTAAGGCATATTACAACTGCAAAAGGCGTGCCATTGCAGGTGGGGGAGCGCTGCATGACGAAAGTGTGGCTCTAGAATGCAAATAGGGTAGTGGGCCTATCATCAACTCTATTGCGCAGAAAAAAATAATGTTAAAGGCTCGTGACATGCAAACAAGTGGTGCACTTGTGCTGGGAGCACTAATGCGATCGATTCACCTGAACGACGCCGTCGCTGCAATGTTCATTACTCAGTATGGAGAAATGACTGTCGTGTCACATTATGCTCGAGTAGAGATAAATGGCACCACCATTCGTATTACTCAATACAATAAGCCTGAGAAATTTTTTTCTTACTGTGTGAGGAAGAATAATGGCATTTACTTTCTTGCGATAGACATCTGCTCTTTAAAAATAAATGGCCGAAACGTTGCACTTTGCAGGAGTTGGAAATGGAGGAAAGGTTGCAGGAGTTGGTAATCTGCCAGCCAGCCTTCCGAAATGACACGTACATGCAAACTTTTAAGCATGCTCCTGCGAATCGAAATCTGTCTACTCATCTGACGATGTTGCTGCCAGTGTGCGTTGCTTGAAATGGAGAATGCTCCTTATGTTTGCGATATTTCAAATAATTACAGCATATATTGAGTCAAAAAAGAATTCCAATACCTCGGTACTGCCAGTTTAATGGGGAATAGGCGCCTAAAATTTTATTACTGGAGGCGCGATTTTGAAGTCTTAAAGGAACATGTATTTTGTATGATAATTACAAATATGCTGTTTATGTTGCAACAACTTCAAAACTTTAGTGCTCAATTTGTATTATGCAGGTGTAATTTTACTCTTGCTGCATTCCATGTTGTCACGAGAAGCCAGTGTTGTGCATTTTAGCAAAATCCTTGCAGGGAAATTTCCTGAAAGCTGTTGGCAAAAAATTATACAACATATGCATTCACAAGGACTTGCTTTAAATAATGTTATATGGCATAATTGAAATCGGCGCAAAAAACATGCTCACTGAAGATTTAATAATTCTGACTTCATCAGTATATTTCCTAGATCTTTTTCTCTGTTTGAACAGTTTTTTTACATTTGGGTCCGTGGTGTTTAATGTCCCTAAGAGACTCCGGCTAGAAAGGACGCCATAGTGGAGGCCAGAGTTAGGGTTCAATAACGTGCGCAGATATTGCGCACTACACGGGCTTGATGCATTTCTCCTCCATCGGAACGCAACCATTGTGGCCGGGATCAAATCCGTGTCTCTAGGGTCAGCAGCCGAGGATCATTACCACTGAGCCATCGTGGCGGCCCGTGTAAATAAGTGTGCTTTTGGTTTACAAATTGTGTTTGGCTGGAGCCGCTTGTCGTGATGACGATGATGTTTTTCTATGGCACATGGGCGTCTTGGCCAAAAAGTGCCATAGCGTAAGGTGGGGTCAAAGATTCGTTTGTCAAGCATTCTACCCCAGAAGGGCAGATCGCCAGACCAGAAGTAGATCCATTGATTTTCCATCAGCAGCCAGCTTACACCCGTGTGTACTCATTGCCAGTAGGGATTGAGCTGCACACCTCATGCATATGAGGCAGATGTTTAATCCACTTTTGCACTGCTGTGGTTTATGTCCATGGCATCCCAGGTAGCACATGAAAGCGGGCCAATATTAGAAAACCACTGGCAAAGAGTGGCCCTAAGTAGGCCCAGTGTTGCCAATGAGAATGAGAATCTAATATTGGCTGTGCCATCATCAAGTCATGGCTATCATGGGCCATGTTAGCCAGAGTTCCCCCACTCTACCAGAATTGGCTAAGCCATTTTCAAAACCTGGCTATCATGCGCCATGTTAGCCAGAGTTCTCCCACTCTTTGCCCGAATTGGCTAAGCCATTTTCGAAACCTGGCTATATTGGCCTCGGCTTGCCACCCCTTATCCAGTGTTAGAAGTATACTGGCAGACGTTGGTGACCATTGCCCCATCCATTAAACTGGGTAGAAGATTGATTTTATGGTCCAGTACCATATCGGCAGTATAAAATTTTCGAACGCGCTAAAACTCGTTTGAGCTGCCAGGGCTGGTATTAATTGTGCGAGTTCAAAAATTTGAAGTTTTATTTATTTTTTTCTTATACCGAACAGTTCCGCACTATATATGTGGGGAGTTGGATAAACAACGAATATTTTCCGACTGCACAGTAGGGGATAAAGGAACAGTTATGAAAAAAAATAGAATTCAATGAAACCGAAGCTGTCAATAGATCGCCGGCCAGAGGGATCGAGCTCTCGTACAGGAGAAACTGGCATCGAGGCAGCCTAGCAGAAACTAGAGGAGGAGCTTGTCGACGTACGCCGTCGAGGCGTGGCGCTCTGCCGCGGGCTACATCGCTCATCAATTGAGCGAACGCGCAAACGTCATGCAAGCTGCGGCAACCGGCTGACATGGGCTTTCGTTCGGTTCCTGAGCATCTCCGGCTTGGTAAACATTCCCATAAATATTCAGGGGAGGGGGGGAGCACTTTGTTGACCTAAAGTGCGGTGAGGCGAAAACCTTTAGCGCGGTGTTGCTGCTTCCGTCACTGATGTACGGTGCAGATGTTCATTATTTACACCATTGTTCATGAATCCTACGTGCTGGAGACGCTGGAGGGCTTTTGAGAGACATCCGTCGAATCGACGCCTTTCCGCACTCTCCGGCATCCTAGACCAGAAAAACTACATGTGAATAGGCGTCGGCAGGAAGTAGTAATTTCGCTAGCACGCTTGGCTGCGGAACGGAAGGATGATGGTTGGAATACGATTTTGCGCAAGGTTTTTTTTCTTTTCCAGTTGAACGGACGGAAGTCCGCGAGCATGAGCCATTAAAGGCTTACGCCTTAATATGCGCCGCGAGTTATCCTGCATCGAACGCTGAAGCATACCAGCTGCGCCTGCTCGCAGCCCGCTCAAAATAATATTAGCCCTCCGATACCGAAAGGCAGATTGTTCTCTTTTTTAAACTTTTGCTGCCCTAAAAGCCACGGCAAAAGGAATATATATAACCGAGTGACGAGGCAAGCAACACGGCAAAACACTCCGCGCGAAGGCGCCGTCACTCGCCACTCGCGCATTTCCGCGAGTACGCATACGTGATCTACGTGGAGTTCAATCTCAGTTTAGGCGTTTGGTTCTTTTGGTTTATGGAGGTTTAACGTCCCAAAGCGACTGAGGATATGATGGACACCGTAGCGAAAGGCTCCGGAAATTACGACTCCCTGGAGCTCTTTAACGTGCACTGACATCGCACTGTACACAGGCCTCTAGAATTTAGACTCCATCGAAATTTGAGCGCCGCGGCCGGGATCCAACCCGTGTCAGTCGGGTCAGCGGCCGAACGCCGTAACCACTGAGCCACCACATCGGTGATGTTCGCTGCATATTTCTGGCCTACATTACAATTAGGACAAACAATCGGACGTACCGATCGCTAGGAGCAGCGATTGTTTGTACTAACAAGTATTTATTGTTTATGAAAAGTAACTTGAGGAAACTGTAAGCTCTGATCCTCAGTGCTTTCAGGAAGCATTTTAACTCGTGCCGACCGAGCAGCGCTGTGTGAAAACATCTTGTTTGTACATAATTCCACATCTGGGACGTCTTTCTAGCAGAGCACGGCAAGCGCACGAAATACCATTTAATGCAAGTCGTTAATGACAGCTCATATCATAAACTGTATTCACTCATTCATTACTGTCGATGTCTGCCATGCATGACTCTTTGCTTATGCTATTTCTGGCTGTTACTGAAAGCAGCCACTGTTCATTTGATTGAATCAGTTCAATTTAATATAATTTAGAAGAGACAGAACTATTTCACTAAGCATGCATATCCTATATTTGTATTAAAAACCCAGAACAGACGAAGCATATGTGAATGTTTTAATTTGGAATGACCAGTTTGAAATGCGTACCAACATTCAAACTTCCTGCTGTTTTCAAACTTGCCTACTTTTAAAACAAGTTTCAAAATTGCGCCCACTCCATCTCATAGGTTGCAGTTGAGTGTTATGAACGTGATGTGATGGCTTCCAGACCCAAGTGGCCTTGTGAGCTGCATAAGAATGGCACATTCAATGGTGGGGCGGAAACCATCGCCTTGCATGCCGCAATAAGTCGCGCGGTGAAGTACAGGTGTGCTGAACATAGCAGTAAGCCTGCCACACGACACGTAATATACAAAAGTGCTGACAATAAAATTGCGGTTAAAATTTCAATGTATGCCTCTAATTTACTGCTTATAAATTCTTGCATTGCTGGGCAGACACGCCTGGCTTCCTAAATTCATTCAGCCACCCACAGTACGCGCCATTGTGGAACACTGCAGTGTTTACAAAGGATTAAACCTCACTGAGGGCTGTCAAGGTGGCTGCACTGGCCTCCTACACTGACCGCATATATCTGTATACAGCACTACGGCAAGTCAGCGGAAGTACACGCCAGGTATATGCGATTCCACGGAATCAAATCATCTTAGGCAGCGGACCAACATAGTGCGCCAAATACTAAGGTGTACCATAGGAGGAATAGAGTGTGCTTTCTTTTTTTTGGTCTTCGCATTCAAACACTCTTCAAGATAATTAATGCACGTAATTGTTGCTCTCTTGCCACTTCCTCGGATATATGATTAATGCCCAATAAGCTGCCCGTGGTAGCCTGTTTGCTAACCTGTGATTCAGTATTTTGATCGAAAGCACATTTTGTATGTGCAACCTGTTTTGGAGGGTGTTGCAGGCTTTGTAACATCACCTAGGTAATTCAGGTGGAGATGTGTGAGTTATATTGATAATAGATATTGGTGGTTGTTTGAAACAGTATTTAAACTGATACCTCATTGATGTATTTTCCCATCCAACCACTGTTAAGAAACAAATTCTTCATTTCTATAGTACCATTGTAATCTTGAGGTTTTGGTAACAGTAATCAAATGTATCTTCTCTCCTTCCCAAATTGAATGAGACATGTCGTGTTTGACTATAAAAGAATTAGCTGTGGTTTAACTACTGCTGAACCTGCTTAAAGATCGAAAGCTGTGGTGTATCGGGCAAGCAGACGTGGCTTGGCATCTGAAATGTTGAGTGCGTTCTGCACACTGGATAGGCGGCGCATCCACCCTGCCACTCTAGCAGGTGGCAGTTGGCGATGAATGGTTGATCGCGAGAGGTTGGTCACCCAATGAACACTGCGGCCTATTCTATCACTCTCTACCACTGAATCGAAACGTCAAAGGTCAAGTGGTGCGACACCTTAGTAGGCCTCATATAGCGAGGCCTATAGCCACACTTGACTTCTCGCTCATTTGAAGGTCAACCGGCAACGCACAACGAAACTGGCTTTACCTAGCGTAGTGAAGCTGTCATTTGAAAATATAGTTTGGTGTATTGCATTCTTTTAGCCAAACACTTAGCTCTCACCAGTATGTTTTAAAGGGGCTCTCAAAGGGGCTCTAATAAAATTGCTGTATGCCTGGGATGTTCAAGCATGCCGCTTGACGAATATTGTCTAGCAAGAATTATTCTCAATGTTCTTTGTAGAAGCTGAGTTATCTACAGGAAAACTTTGAATTTCAGCATCTTCGTCCCTTTCCCTTTTCTCTTGTCACTTTTTGCATGCTGGAAGGTAGGCGCTTCTTCTTCGCCCCCATTGCCAGGGCTTCCACACCCACCGGAGCTGTGCCGCTTATTGGCCATGGTCATGGTAGCTGCCTGATGTCTGAAAGAATTACAAATAACCATCTCTCAACTTGTGTATGCAGGTGCAAGTGACGGAGGAAGGTGCAAGCATGAAAAGGTCGCTGGGAAGGGCTCGCCAACTTTCACGCGTTTGTTGGTTCTTGCTGCATGCAGAAGTGTATTGTTTGCCTCAGGTGAACACCTGAGGCAAATAATGCACTTGACAACGCAATGCATAGCAGTGATTGAGAAAGTTCATGTTCTCTCCTCGGAAGGCGTTTCAGAGCCCCTCTACGATATCAAGAGCACATATTCGACTGGATTCAGCAGAGGTGCGTCCAAGTACAAGCACTATATGAGTCACCTTGTGCAGCGCCACAAAATTTATCCTTTGTCGTCTTTTACAACGCGTATTTGACCCATTGCACAGCATTCTGTATTACTGGCCGCACTATGGCTCACTGTGTAGAATAGCAATCTGTAAACTCAGTATGAACTTTTGAAATATAAGACTCCATGCTTGGCTGAGTTTTGTACAAATTTACTAATGTGCATTTCGCACATGCATTCTTAGTGAGTACCTCAGTGAGGTAGTGAGATAATGCTACACAATAACAACATATATTCAGATCTACAGTGTACCTTTCTACAAACTGTGGCATTTTGTCCCAGTGTACGTGAACCATCAACCTGCGTGGTTAAAAATTCACAACCGTCTCCATACCAACAATTTACAGCTAATCGGAAAAAAGGCTTCTTAATTCCTAGGCACCTTAATTCTTAAGAAATGTAGCCCACCGTAATTATTCTCTATATCAGTTTATACAATTTCAAAAACGCAACTCGGTGCTGTGGCCCAACAAAATGAAAATTGGTTTTCGAGGAAAGCAAACGGCACAGTAATTATCTCACATATATCGTTGGACACCGGAACCGCACCATAAAAGAAGAAGATGGGAGTGAAAGAAGAAAGAGGTGCAGTAGTGGAGGGCTCCGGAATAATTTTGACCCCCTGGGGATCTTTAACGTGCAACTGACATCGCACAGCACACGGATGCATTTTGCGTTTTGCGGGTACTCTGGCTCAGTGGGCACGCGCCCTAGCCACTGAGCCACTGCGGCGGGTGTGGCCCAACAAATTTTGGCCATTTTGACGAGTGCACTGGAGAGGTTGCTTTGCCTGGAAGCTTCTTGAAAGCGCATGTATTCTGGCGCGATGTAGCTAAAATTTATTGGGTCACTGCACCAAAGGTAACCATGTTTTTGAAATTCTGAAAACTGATATGAACATAAATTACAGTGGGCTGTACGCCTCTCAATAATTAACGAGCCTAACAGTTATAGTTAAAAAGTTAACTAATAAATATTAGTTATCCAGCCATCTATAGTTAGCACGTCTTAGCTGTATTCTTATGTACCAAACTGCTGAAAATGCTGTACTGAAAAAGGGCTCTTCAAACTCTAAAAGCCTATTTTTATCAATTGTGTAAAGTGTTAGGTGCAAACACTCTGTTATGTCCGTGCCTAACTGACACGGCAAGGCCTGCTTGCATATGCAATTATCCAAATCAGAATAGATGGGGCGGCCGGAGTGAAGCATAGCTAAGTGTGGAGGATAACAACACTAGCTAGTTAACAAAATTTTTGATTTTTCACCCCTTTTCACTCTGCTATACATAATTTTAGGCATCAGCAATAACCAAAGCCTGCATGTGAAAATATATGTGTTTAATAATTACTGACATTCATCAACAATGCTGTTATAAGGAACATTTTCCAGCAATCTAATTTACTGCTAAGTAATACACCACACTGTGCCACAAAATTGTGCTCTACAGACCTTGGTGCTGTGGTACAGAGGCACCTAAATATGTAGTGAGTGTCGTTTCTTCTCTGTGATCATCTATTTTGTGGTTTAGTATCCATTATGAAGTGCCTAAATTTATTGATTGACTGATTAGTCACGAATCATTGATTCCATTTGTGCTGAATTTACTGTCTCATCAATGGTTAAGGACAAATACGCTTACATATCTACCTCACTTAAGTGTGACAGACCACAATAGTGAAAATAGCTAACAATTTTACATGCTTACAACAGTAACTGACTTCCTCACGTGCTCGTCTCTTTTGCGCTACATTTTATTCAAGTATGTGACACCAACTAGCCCAGCAACAAGTTTTATTGAACAGTAACTGCTTTCATTTTCCTGCAGTGGTTTCAGAGAAATAAGAGTAGATGCAACTGCGTCCACTCATTTGAGCTCAGAGAATTTAATCTTGCCTGGTCAACTATGTTGTAGCAGTGCAATGTATTGATAAACAGGCTGACTGAATTGACATTTCTCGGTTATCTTTTAGTACTGCTAATAAAATACCGTACATATTCACAACATCAATGAACCCCTTACTGTCTTCATCAAAATATATATTTCTGCTAATAGAGCATCCAAAAATGGCACTGCTTAAATTTTCATCAACTTCTGAAGAACAAGTGCATTAATTATGTGACTAAATACAGTAACCACAAATAAAACATCAAGAAGTATTAGCATGCGTTAGCAAATACTCAAGGGATAATCAACATTTTCATGTCCAATAACTTCTGTTCAAGACTGAAGCAATATACACGACTATGCCAGCTCCAAGACACATTTTTTCGTTTGCTTTGTCAGCAGGCATGCAAAATACACGACTATGCCAACTCCAATGACATACGTCATTTGCTTTGTCGGGGGCATGGTACAACAGCTGAGTTATCAAGAAGTTTTCAAGTTCTCACTCTTTCAGTGGGGCTCCGAAGCCGTGAGGCCCTGGCCACATGCCATGCTAGACTGACCAACCATTGCTGGCCAGTCATCATGCAGTCAGTTAGCCAATAGAGAAAATTCAGTTTATGAGTTACGATCGAAGCACTCTCTAGAACTTACATGCATATCAATTGAGGTCCTCTATTCATTGAAATGAATGTAATCTTTTTTTTCTAGAAAATGGGATAGCAAGGGCATCTCCGCTTTCAAGCATGATGTTCACAAAGCAGCAGCATTTACTTAATTCTCGACTGAGAGTAGTTGTTGTACGTTGCAGTGCAACAGTTTTAATGTGGGTAAATAATCTGTTTTAGACACTTTATTAAACCACACAATTTGCCCATTTCAATTTCTCTCAACAGCCTACAATGATTATAGTAAAAAGGCAATCAGCCCTGAAGTTATGATGCTCTCTCAGAAGCACTAAATGATTATGATGATGAGGCAATTAATCCTGAAGATGTTAAGTATGAGAGGTGTGCAGTGAGTTCCCATTTTCAGATCATACTTGATAAGGTGAATGATTTTAAATAAGTCACATTATAATCAGAGTCTCTGGAGCAAACTTTCCTAACATTAGACTTGCTGAAATGGTCCCTCCCAAGTTTTGACACACTTTGCTACCAGTGCAGTAATGTCCGCATGTCACCATAGAAGAATGACAGCAACTTTCTATGAGACCAACAGCACACGGTAATTCTGAGAGAGATGCAGTGAGAAAAGCGCACACTCGTGATGTTGCCTCTTCTTAAGAAACAGCCATAGCGTAATCGCATGAGGCCAGTACTGCAAGGCATGCAATCAACTGCTCTTAATATATAGCAGCATTAACCGGCACACTGGTGGCAGAAATATATTTTTTCGCATGGGGAGTGCAAATAAAAGTGATGGGTTCGTCATGAAAAAAAGCATTCGAGAATTACATGCTGAGACATTACTTATTGCTCACTACTTCCATCTCAAATTGAAACTCTTCATTAGTGAGTCATAATTTTTGGCAGTAAAGTTAATTTATCCATTACTTTCAAGCAGTTCTATCCCATATTAGTCTGTATTTTGTACTACACTACTGAGTTGAGATGGTTTTTGAGAGGAACACGTGGTTTTCAGAGGTGTAGCTGCGTCCCTGCCAACAGCTTTTGGGCGGCCCTGAAAAGGGCCGTTATCTTCAGAGATAAAACCTGCGCCAAGCAAGGCTTGTTGAAGAGCTTCAGGGCTGGAGATGTCGATGCACAAGTTACTGTCATCAGCACCCATAAATATTGAAGGCAAAAGGGCTCCGTCAGTCTGTGTTGAGGCCTGATTTTTGTAGAGATGAAACGCAACAAGGTACACACGCACACATTTCGATTCATGCACCTCAGAAAGGATGACTTCCAAACCTCTGTCATACAACATATTCAGTGGCTTGTGGCATAACATGACTGCAAAACTGCTAACTGTCTTAGTGGTATTGGCTTCCTGCTACTAA
Source organism: Amblyomma americanum (assembly GCF_052857255.1). Taxonomy (NCBI): domain Eukaryota; kingdom Metazoa; phylum Arthropoda; class Arachnida; order Ixodida; family Ixodidae; genus Amblyomma; species Amblyomma americanum. The sequence continues at coordinate 525,022,744 of NC_135497.1, forward strand.
GCACAAGGCTACAAGTCACATGCAAGCTGCGCTGCATTTCAATGGATGCAAAATACAGAAGCGCTATAGCTTCGGCATCCCGCTACTAATCTCAAGGACACAAGTTTGATCCTAGCAGCGGCAGCCGCCATTTCGATGGAGGTGAAATGCAAAAACACTTTTGTGCCGTGCGATGTCTGTGCAAATAAATCAAACCCAGATGGCCAAGATTAATCTGGAGTCTCGCATGATGCATACATTAAGCTGTTCCCTTCATGCGGAACATATTACATATGAAAAAGGTTCCGCCAATACCAATTCAGGTCTTCACTGCAGGTGAAGGAGTGGCAAAATGACATGCCCAAGCTTATGCCTCAGCTTCAGGCGTTGGACCTTGTCTTTTATGAATGACAGGGGCCAGGTCATTGTTTCGTCGCCAAGAGCACGGCAGCGCCAAACCTTTAGCCTTGACGAGAGAAGTGCTACAGTACAAAACTCCTTGCCATTTGGCAAAATGCCAGCCTTGATGCTGTTATCACACACATCAATGATGGCAACAGGGCGACCTTTTACAAGGTAGCAGTCCCCAACTTTCATATTTCTTTCCATTTGCCACTGGCTGTGGTGTGGCAGCAGTCTTTTCTCGGACGTCCTTCAACTCAGCTGCGCCAGCGGCTTGGTCGATGTTCTTAACAGCTTCTTTACCTTCCCAAGATAGCTTTCAAATGAGAAAGCACTGAAGGTATCCAGAGGTCCATGCTCCAGGCATTGCTGTGGCAAATGAATCAGTGAATACACATTGTATACAAGTTGCTTCGGTCCATACAGCTTGCCGAACTCCTGCCCAAAGTATTTCAGCAAGTCCTGAGCAAACTTGTTCAGGGTTACATACTGATCTGGCGAGACAAGTATGCGGACAGCCATATGAAAAATCACGAAGTGCTCATACTGTTCTTTGGTTAAAACAGATTTCAGCACGGCTGGCCCTAGATATAATAGGAATGACCGAAACCCTGTAGCTGTCCTTCTGTCAAATTCCTATATTCCCCTTGGTTTCCGCTGAAAGAAGCTGGAAAAGTCAGTGGCTGCTTCTCGCAACCTGCCATTGAGCTGAATCTTTTGAGCCCTGCTCAGCCTTGCTGCATGTCCTTGGCAGATTCAGTTCCTGAGAAGGCGCCGCATCACGCCCAGGCAGACAAGGTGCATGTATTCCGTTGGGAAACATGCCACCATGTCGATGATCAGTGACGGGAATGTTGAAACGCCAGTGTGGTGCCGCTCGTCTGCCTGGGAACGAAATGATTCGTTTGTGCGCTGCGGTGCGTGCAGCTCAGGAAACGTGAACCTGCCTTCAAGGTAGCAACCTTTCTGGCTGCAGCGTTCACATGCGTGATAGCCACAATGGCCAGTAATTGCTTTCACAGAGCTCCTAGCAGGGGCATCACATACTACTGCTGCGAGGGTAGCATTCACATGGCTTCTTTTGATGACCAGTTCATGAGAGGTAAGGTGGGCGACCTCTTTAAGGAATGGACCGAGGTAGTCTTCAAGGCACGGCGGTTTACCTGCGCCACAGTAAGCGCTAACCATGAAAGGTGCATATGCGCTGATGTTTGTAACACGGCACAAAATAGGCCACAGCGCAGTCTGGCTGCTTTTATGTAATGGCAGTCCATCAATATTTAATTGCAGCTGGACATTTTGTGGCACAGGTCCATGCCCAACAGCCTGTGCAATGCCGTCCGCAAGTACAAAATGCACAAAAGTGCCATTGTGCTCCAGGCTAGCTTTTCTTTCCGTTCCCATTAACGTCCTTGAGTCTTTGGGCAGGCCCGCGATACCTCGCTGGCAGCAAAAATCGAGGACATCGTTAAGGAATGAGTGAGTCATGTTATGACTACTTGCAATGAGGGCCAATTCTTGTGCTGGCGAACGCTCTGCGTCCAGAGGCCCATGAAACAAATCTTCACTTTGCTGGCCCAACTCAACACTGCTGCCCGTTGGGCTAAGTGGGGATGTAGCATCAGCAGGCATTATCTCACTTCTTTCACTGCCACTGGACTCACTGTCACTAGAGTCACTGCATGGGCTCTCCAGCGCTGAATGGTCACCTTCTGCGCCTTCTAAATGTGATGTGGGCAAGCGGTCTCCTTGGAAGTCTAGTTCGTCGGCTCGTCCGCTGCCGCTGGCGCAAGTACCGTCGGTGCCGGCTTGGATATTGAGCCACTTGCTTGCCCCTGACTCTGAGGGTAACGGGTCTGACAGGTTGCACAAGTCTTTTGAGGGGGCTTCGCAATTCGTCTCTTAACATGCGAAGGCATGGGAGGGAGTGCAGGGGAAGGCTTGACTGCGACATGAGGAATGCCGAGCTCTTACAAGATCTGTAGATACTGCTTCCTTACGATGCGGTACTTCTGCCATTTAGATGACACCGCGAAGCGGAAATGAAGCTGCGCAATTCGAAGCAGTTCGAGATGTCGAACAAACGAAGACTATGAACGACGACCGACCATGAATAGGGAGAAACGACAAAAGGGGAAAAGAGGAGATAGCTATAGCTATGATCACGAGGCAGCCAATAGTAGCCAAAGCCAGCAGTGTTAGCGACGTAACAGACGTTAAAGGAGTAGGGACACCCATTTTTGGTGACATGTTTTCATCTCAAGAATGATGCGGGAGACACTACTATGCATGAATCATCATGTGGTACTCACCTCGGACCGCTAAATAATTTATAATCGAATTTTTGTCATGTTGTTTCGGTTTTGATTTCAATAGGCAAAGGACGGCTGTGACGTCAGAGTGTGCTTTTGTGTCACGTAATGCATGGAAAAACGTCAATATAATCGCTGCTTCATCGTTCTAATTCGCCACAGCGCTGAAGCCAGCTTTTCTGAGAGCCAGAATGACAATGCGGAAGCAACGATTGTGTTGCAGTTTTTTCATGTCTCACGTGACCTGTAAGCGTACGTTGGCATCACCCCATTTGATTCTGCCACCTTCTTTGCCCTTCAGGCCAGTTATTTCATTGCTCTCTCGGCCCGCACAGCACTTGCTTCTTATGCTCAAGTGTTGGGGTTCTACGGCGAAAATGTTTTAAGCAGCTCATATACACCGGTATAAGGTGACGTTGGAGGGTTGGAGTACTCCCGTTGCTTGCGCCGTAGCCACGTTCTGCCATTCCGCGCTTCCTGTGAACCGAATATTCAAGTGTGAACGAGAGGACGAACGTTGCGGTGTAACCATCAAAGGCTGTTGTCATAAGTTAGGGTACCGCAGTTGTGGCATTGGGAAACGCGCGTCATCGTACTCTGCGTTCCAAATGAACACCTACACCACTTTACTCTAGCACGCATGCATGTTTTCGTGCCCTTTTATGTAGCATACATATGGTAAATCTATTTCTTAAGACGCCCTTACATGCAACACAGAATGGACATTTATTCTGATATCTACTGGGGTGTATCGTGTTTAAGATGCTCTAAAACTCCGCTCGCGCCAAGGACATATATGCTTCTCTTCTGTCCAGTGTTCTGACCTTGTGGGCTATATTTGCGCGCGCCACAAGCCGCCGCCTCATGTGAACTTTCCTGCTCGACTTCCCCTCCCACTAGGTTACATATCGAGATATCCTGATAGCAATCAAATATTTAAACAGTTTTCTTATAGTCCGCCTCTTATTAGCTTTTTTCGCCTTTCCTCAACAGCTCCCGCGGGACGCCTGAAAGCGCTGTAGTGAAGACCTCAGCCAGCGCCGTGCGCGCCGTTTTTATCGTGAAAGGATGCGTGAGCTGCTACATATGACCAATGTGTTGGAGAGTTGTTGCAAGATTTGAACAACGGCTTTCGTTATTTGACCGCATGTATATTCACTTGTGCGAGATCTCACGGCTAGCTGCTTCTTCAGCTTACCTTGCTCAAATTGAGGCGCACGATCTTCTAGCTTATTGTCCACGAGTACTGCTGTCATCGCATTCCTCTCACCGTATTCCGCCGTACGTTATACATTTTTTCGCATTTCGTTTGATATGTGCCTGGCCCTTTCCCATCGAAATGTTTCGTGATACTCCGGTCGGTACGGGGGAAATGTGGAAACTAGATTAGCGTCTGCTACCTTACGTCCAGTGCCCTTATCTGTCATGTCATGACGATCTCTTTCAGAAGTGCACATCCAGCGAGTTTTCCTTGTAACCATAGTTAAGTTAATTTGATATAACGCTTATCTGAGCCCGCAGCGTGAACTACCGTGGCGCCAAAACTTCAATCAATCAATCAATCAATTAATTTTCCCACGGATGGAGGGACTCGTAGAAAAAGCTGCCAATGAGCAGCTTGACGAGTCTTCAAACCTAATGTTCAGCAGGGAGGCAGTACTGAAATTAAGCCACACAATTTTAAAACGAACGAAGACAAATACATCAAGGAATCGCCAAAGAACATATAAGACAAGTAAACAGAAGCCATGCTATTTGAATACATGGTGTGAAGTTCTCGGCGCGAACAGGAAAACAAATCGAAATTAATTAATGTGAGCATAACTTTTTAAAGGATACGAACAGTGTAGTGAAGGCATTCTTTTCCTAGGTACCTGCAACATAAAAATTGCAAATTATGCTGTTTGTTGCCTGTGGTCGCTTCGTTGGGGGCGGGGTAAGAAAATTTTAAAATGACAAAAATTGCGTGTGGAGGCGCTAGTGAACTATATGCTTCAATGCGTTTTTTTAATAAAAACTTCTATGGCGCATGCTTTTGTGCATCTCTCTATGCATCTCAGTCATTTCCTTCTCGACCTCTACAAGCCTCAAGTCAATGCGCTCGCGCTTCACGATGCCGTCCCGCACTTGTTTTGAGCCTCGCCTCTCTTGTTTAGTGGTGGTTCTCTTGTTTGGTGGTGGCGTGATCGACCGCAGGAGCCCCCATATCATCGTTCGAGCGGTGTGAGCCCTGCATTTACGTAAGTATACCTGCTGTCCTGTTTCATCGCCTGCTTTGGTTGGGTTAAAGTCGTGACTGTGCTATGTCGAATACCCTGTGGTTAGTGCTCTAAGTTACAGTGAGAAAATTGCGCGGTACTGTCGAATAGGGCCTCACAGGGTCCCTATCACTTCCCTGTGCAGATCAATGGCGGAGAGGCGAATTAACAAGAAAAGAGAGAAGGTGCTACGCGCTCAGAGCAACCTCCGTGCTGGAGCGACAACAAAAACTGCGTATACCACAAACCCTTTCTTCCCAGCACAAGGATCGCAAATGTTGTGTGCGTTTTCTAGAGACTGCAGAAAAATGCGATTGGAACTTATTTTTCTTCACTAGCACCAAAAGCAAATTTTTGCACGTGACTTTGTTGCCACTTGCAATGTTGCGTAGCTTGCCACGGTCGTATTTCTGTGGCGCAGAATTCTTGCTACAGTTGCGTGGTTTAGCGATTTAAAATGCGATTAAGCATGTTGTTCTCCCTTACCACTTAACGCGATTTTCGACATGCGACAGCAATTGCGTGCGATGTAGCGCAGCTTCTCTCAGTCATATTTTCTTGACGCCGAATCCCTATGCTCACTGCTGCAGTAAGGCATAATTCCGCGTCAGTTGACGTTTCCTTTTCTAACTGATAGGTGAGCCCCGCCGCGGTGGCTCAGTGGTTAGGGCTCTCCACTGCTGAGCCCGAGAACGCGGATTCGATCCCGGCCGCACGCAATGCACCCGTGTATTGTACGATGTCAGTGCACGTGTAAGATCCTCTGGTATAGCTAAAATTACCGGAGCCCTTCATTACGGCGTCCCTCGCCGATGTCGCTTTGGGAACCTTGCGCACTGGTTCACTGGTTTAAGGCGGTTTAGCGTCCCAAAGCGACCCAGGCTATGAGGGACGCCGTAGTGAAGGGCTCCGGAAATTTCGACCACTTGGAGTTTTTTAATGTGCACTGACATCGCACAGTACACGGGCCTCTAGAATTTCGCCTCCGTCGAAATTCGACTTTGTACACAGTCATTGTCAGGTGAGTAGTTTGGACGTCTTTAGCTAGTGACACTGAAGCATTGCAAGTAACCATGTGTGGAACGGTATGGCGAATTGTTGCGAGAGTGTGTGAAATTTATGCTCCCGAGCCGTTCTTTTTGAACCCTGTTTTCTCTGCGCAGCATGCCAAAGCGATTTCCGGTAGTTAGGTTCCCGGAAGAAAGTAGTGTGGCGGTCGTGTCCTTCACATGGCTGTCAGATGATCAGAGTGCCAATGGCCGGTCACTCGAGGCATCGACGTCCTGCGCCTTGCAGAGGAGGAGGCTGACCCAACCTCTGCTAATGGCGAGTGGCAGCTGTTTCCTGTGTGTGTGGTCACCAGGAGCCGTGAGTAATTGCATTATAGACATTATGTAATGTGGGCACAGTTGAGTGTGCTGTTGTGGAAGGCTCAATGCCTACCGAGGAGTTTCATTCCCAGCTGCTGCTTTGTTGCATATCTGCGAAAGCAAGAGGCGAATGTATTCTCACTCATTACATGTATAAATTAATGTCTTTAATTAATTTCTTTATCTATACATGGGTCGCATGAAGGTTACATATCAAAACCAGGAGATAGGAAGCCGCCACTTCTTGAGAACACTTGCTGCTGCCAAGACCGTAGTTTAGGGGTTTGAGATGGGGAGATCTGGTCTGTGGATGCTTCTCTGGCTTTACCATGGCTGTTTGAGTTGTTTTGGGCCGCGAGCAAGGATCCAAATTTCTGCTGCTAAAGATAAGGAACAGCCGTAAGGCAAAAAGGCTGGTTTGCCTGAAGTTATCACGAACCAGTGCACAGGAGCATGGCTGTTTTGCGTACAGGGGCAGAGCACTTGGCTGGCAAGATCATCATAATCACCGTCAGCCTGGCTACATTCACTGAAGGGCAAAGGCCTCTCCCATGTCTCTCCAATTAACCCTGTCCTTTGCCAGCTGTGCCCGCCGTATACCCGCAAACTTTTTAATCTTATCCCCCCACCTAACTTTCTGCCACCCCATGCTACGCTTGCCTTCCCGTGGAATCCACTCCGTTAGCTTTAAGGACCAGCGGTTATCTTGCCTTTGCATTACATGTCCTGCCCAAGCCCATTTCTTCCTCTTGATTTCGGCTAGGATGTCATTAACGCGCGTTTGTTATCTCACCCACTCTGCCCGCTTCTGGTCTCTTCACGTTACACCTATCATTTCTATTTCAATACTTCGCTGCGTTGCGTTGTCCTTAACTTGAGCTGAACCCTTTTCGTTAGCCTTCACGTTTCTCCCCATAGGTGAGTACTGGTAAGATACAGCTGTTGTACACTTTTCTCTTGAGGGGTATTGGTAAACTGCCATTCATGATCGGAGAGAACCTGCCATACATCAATTTACTGGCTGGGATGCATCAACAAAAATCCTTCGAAAAATGAAGAATCACAGGAAAGGATATATTCGAGTTATACCTATGTTTAAAACATTTACAGTGGCAATTAAGCCTCTGCCTTTTGTCGTGGATATTGATGATGTCGATAATGATGATGATGATGATGATAATAATAATGACTTGTGCATGGAAGGTACTAACCGAGCTCAGGGTAGCTCCAAGAATCAACATTGAGCTCAAGATTTCATTCATAGAATTTCGAAAGTTGAGAAAATTTGCTGATCATATCCTCATTTTATGTGCTTCTTTTTCAGAACACTAGCTCAATTTTTGCAACTTGGCATGTGCGGCTGTAGTAATCAGTGAAATAGTAGCACAGAAGAAAACAAACCAATCATTGTTTTACATGAACAAAATAAGCATAAATGCGGTGAGTTTGATCGAACTCGATGTTTTACTTCAGCAGCAACTTATGATAAGGTTGTAAATTAACTCGCTCAAAATGAGGACACACTTTGATGCAAGCAACTTGTTGCTATGACGTTCACCCATCTGCTGTTAAAATAATTATAGCTGTACAGGGACTTTTCATGTGCAAAGTGATTTCTCGAGAAGATGAAGTAACTTAGCCATATAAATGCATCGCGATGAGTAGCAGTCAACATTCAGCGTAGCATTCTTGCTGATGCACAATTTGTAAGGATTGATGCTATCACAAATTTCCCTTTTCAGTTGGTAAAAGGGCAGAGTTGGTCTCGTGAGCTTTTCGAGCTACAAAGGACAAGCACGTGCATATTTTTTTGTCATACTGCTTAAAATAAATTGAATTACGACATCAAGCTCCGTCACAATGGTAAACAGCAATGCAGTCAGACTAGGGTATTCTCAGATATGGCTGGTACTTGCATTGCAAGCCAGTACTGTCGACATGTGCAAGTGCAGCCGATATTGTGCCATTGCCAGTTCCTTCTTGGTTTTTATTCTTCAAAAATTGGTTGGAGTTGAGCGCAATAGATGAACAGAATTCACTCTTATAAATTGTGGTATTCATTGCTACCTTTAGATGGCACTAAGAATAAATTGACGTTTTCCTGTAGAGAACTTACAGGATCATTTATTTACATGCCCTGAGAGCCCCTTCTAACATTATATTCTGCTGGAGTCACTTATACATAGATAAATTCGCACAGAAGTAAAAATTGCACTTCAAAGTTCACAGATTAGGAGTATAGATAGATCACTTTGTCCTAAGTGCTGAAAGGCTGCTTTCACTGACAGGGGAGCATCTGTGAGCTTTAAAAGTTCAAGAAATGAATTGTACATGATGTAAGCACCAGCCCCCTTCATTCTTTATTTTTTTTCAGTGCCGTGAAAACATCAGTGCACTCCCACCAAACCGATTTTGGCAGATTCCTCGGGCTGGGTTACACTGCATTTCATTTTTAAACAATGACCATTCCTTTTTTCGTACTTCATGTCAAAAGTTTCAATTAAGTGCATTGGGGAAAAAAAGTTTAATTTTTCAATCCCATGTCCCCGTAAATAAGAAGTTTCTTTGCTTCCGACCAAAAGTTAGTTCCAAAAGAGGTATATAATTGATTTTTACCAAGAAAACAAACTGGATAGAGTTGTTCTTTTTAGGAGCATTTGTGTAATACTAGAATGCAAAAACCTGGAAAACATGCAGGCGACATGAAGCCTGCAGCCATGATTAGGCACCAGCTCAATCATGGCTTTCTTTTAGAAAATGTCAGAAAAGTTTCTCATTGATGTGTGTGATTCCTGTGGATAGTTTAATTCATCTATTTTCAGATCATTTTTTCTTTAACTTGAGGTTAATCACAGGCATCGTTCAGCATAAGTCTGCCTTTCACGCTTTGGTTTAGGGCAAACTCAAAAGCCGCGTGTGTACTGTGGGATATCAGTGCACATTAAGGGTGGTGGAAATTACTTCAGAGCCTTCCACTATGCTGTCTCTCACATCTGATGTGCATCTTTTGGAGGGACTTTAAGCCACACACAACTATTCCTGGTATCTCCTGGTTTGAGTATATTAGCTGGTGCAAACAATGATTGCAAGAAATACTGTAAGCTTTGGAAGTGGTTTGAAATACAAACAATTATCTTTTTAAATAATTAACGTGAAACATGGTAAAAAAGGAGTGAATGGGGCATACTAAATTGTGTGGCAGTTCATTGCCCATCTGTGTGTGTGTACGACGCCTAGGACAGTACGTTTCTCGTAAGTCACAAATATGCATTCCTCTTAGGCTTTGTACTGAATATCTCAAATAGCATGCCATCTGTGCTAGTGCATGAATCTCTAGAATTTTATCATTTTTATTTCTTGTTTCTTTTTTATCAATGTTTGTGGGAAGTTTGGACGCTTTTTGACGTCCAAATTAGTCTGAATTTTGCTTGCACTCAGATGTTTCTTAATCAGCAGGGGGCCTAGCAGGAACTCAGGCTTTTGCCTTTGTTTTCTGTACAAGTATTGCCTCATGTTTACTTGCTGTCAGTGTGTCACTGCCTCATCATGTTCTTCGATTTTGTTGAAAGTGCCGCTTTCAGTGTACTTTGATAGACAGAGGTTTTTCTTTTTTTCAGGCACCTACAGCAATGCGGATAAGAAGGTACAGAAGTACCAGTGTAACTCTGCGGTGGAGAGTTCCGCACTTTCTGGTAATTGAAAAGGTCTAAACATATAAATAAACAATGGGGGAAGAGGTTCTAAGAGAGAAAGAATTCTTAATGAAGTCTCAGATATGAAATCTTCACAGAACTTGTGTTCTTTGTGCAGATTCTAGTTATGTCATTTAATGCTATGTAAAAGGAGTCCTTGTGCGCGTGATTATCATGCTGCGAGATGTTTTGTCTGCAGCTTTTAAGATTAAGTTTTTGCTACTCCATATTTTCTTAACTGGATGTCATTAGTTCGTAGTGACCATAAAGAACGTAATAAGGTTAAATTTATCATCCTACTAGTCGTAGAACATGGGGTTTATGGGTTGTTAAGTCATCACTTGGAAAATAGAAACAACTTCCTTTCTCGTTTATAAACTGGCCACTTGAAAAGCTTTACAGAAATTTTATGACAGCCAGAACAACAATTTTATTCTTATAGCATTGTTTATTAGGCAGTGGCATTCATTTTGGCTAGTTGCCTGTAGTAAAAATTTCTTTAAAGCCAATGAGAAAAAACATTGCATAGCATACACTGTAAAAGCTTGGTAATTTTAAATTCAAGGGACTAAAAACATAGCTTGAATTACCTATGACATTGGAAAAACTTGAGAACTGCTTTCATCATGTTGAACTTATTTTGTAGGACTGGGCGATGGGTGCCTGGCTTTTGAGATAACAGCATGGAAGTGACTAGTTTTCATGTTTTCATTAATGCATTATCGTGGTCATACTGTTGGGAGTGTTTAGGTATAATTTCTCCAAGATTACAAGGCCCTTCCTGGCATTCTTTGCAGTTTAACATGATGAGCTGCACTGCTGCTGCGTCACACACCTCACAATTGGCACCGTTGCCTGTGAGGAGGCTTCATCACACAAACAGCGAATGGCAAATGACGAGCGCGCAGTTTCAGCGCACAAGAAAAAGGGAGCCACATGGGTGAAAGTGAGGGAAAGGCTCGGCGGCCCTGAAGGGGGGGGGGGGGGGGAGACGAAAAACGAGGGTGGGGAGGAAGAAAACACCAGTGACAGAAATCTCTATATGAAATGTTGGTTGTATTGTTGAGCCACTGTGACTGCGTGCCGGTGCGAAGCTCAGAAAACTACGACTGAAGATATGTGAGACTGTACTCTGAGACAGGGCCGTCCGTTTTTTTGCGTGTTTTTTGCGCGCCCTTTTGTCAAGAGAATAGTGAAAAAGATCAGATAACACCGATACGGTAAGCAAGGATTTCCGCCACGCTCTCACCATGTCAACCTCTTTTCAAAAAGCGAAACTTCTCATAGTCTCTCAACCACGAGGATGAGCCTCCCGAATGCCGGTAACCGTCCTTGGCAGCAACTAAATGAGCTGTCACATAACGCGCGGAGCCTTCGAAAAACTGCGCTACAGCACGTGAATTTAATTCTAGTGAACAGTCTGTCAGCAACTGAGAAGAGCAGCGAGGGCGCTTTTTCGGGTGCAGCAGCAGCATTAAGCTTTTTCGTGCACCGGAATCCGATTACTAGCATTAGTGTGCGACATTAGCCTTTCTGCAGACGCTGAGAGTGTTCTCTGAATTTTTAAAGAGCGAAACAATGCCCGTTACACCATGTGTGTTCTACCGGATTTCTTCTGGAAGGTGCAAGGAACTCGCGCTCGGTGCTCAAGGGCACGATCTCTGGCGAATAGTTTCTCGGTGCTCTGCTGCTGCTTTGATATGTGAGGTGCCGTTACGCCACCGTAACTATGTATTTGTAGCTCAGAGTTTCTGTTGGTAAGCCGATGCGGTATTCTGACTTTTTTTCTTGTTCTTGTTGCGTTTCCTAAACTTTGGACGAACTTGCCTGATGCCTTCAACTAACATAAACGTAAATAGGGCAGAGTATGAGTTTGACTTTTCACAATACCGATTATAATGCTAAGGTTTACTTGGTACCTTCAATGTCGGAAAAAAAAATTCACTACATTTCAGTAAATACAGTAAAGGACCTATGGCCAAGACTGAGTTGGCAGCTTCAACTTTCCGGATTTCCGAATTCAGGTCGGTCGAATCATTGAGCATTTACTGTATTATGTAGGGAGGCATGCATATTTTTGCAAGTAAATAAATGGTATTTTTGGAATCTGCTTATAAACATATGTATTCCTTAAGATTTCATATGTGAATTCATTCACAACTTTTGATGAAAATCCTCTTCCTCGTAATGTGCAAGATGTCCGCTTACCCCCTTTTGTCTTATTCAGGGGATGAATCGGCGGCCCGATTGGAGCCTGCAGTGCAACTGCCATCTCCCCGTAAGCCATCAATAACTTGTGTTATATTGCAAAGTTGAATTCTTTCTGCATAGCTTTTTGGTGCTTTCTTGTAGGATGTGGCTCATGTGTCACGTTGGTGAGAGCTGGCACATCATCAGCTAGAACTGAAATACTACATGCTCAAGTTTTATACTGGCAGATCAGCACTGGCAGTCTTGATCTGTCACACCTATCTATGTTTTTAGATAGTAGTAAACTGTAGTAAACTGGCAGCGTGCACGCACCTTGCAGTTTTAACATAGTTTTATGTGCAATTAATTGAGAAAAGCGTGGTGTATTCATTTTACTGAGCTGTCTATTTAGTCTTGCTATCTGAGCGACAGTACTTCACCCAAATGTAATACCCCTTTCAAGCGCGCAATATAATGTGCATTCGAGCACAACTAAACAGCATAAAATAAGGTGCAATCGCCGAAGTGTACGTTTGAGTAAGAGTGCATTCACAGAACTTGCTTTGAGGACAGAGTACACAGCCTCGATGGCAATGCTTTTCTGGGCATAAAATGTATGACAAAATTTGCATACAAGTAGAATTCACTTGTTAGATACATTTCTTTTATTAGTGCCGTGGTTTTACGATAATGACCAGCTAAACTCACCACTGAAATGGGTTTTATTCCACCATGTTTTTTGTTAGGATTCTGCATGTTGTATGAACTTATTTTGACTTGCTGCAGTATTACCATAATACGAATATATTGTAGTCGTTGCCAGAAATAAATTTAAGTTTGTATTTATGTGCTCTACTGCTTATAATGAGCATAATTCAAAAGGTTGCACTTTCAGATCGCCATTTGTCAAAAGCATTTTTTTTTATCCAGCAGTCCTTTGTGTATATGAGCGCACTCTGCTTTCGCGTTCTGCACCATGTAGTGCAAAGTGCATTCGATGAGCTGAAGCACGCTCCCCGTAAGTACATCTTATTTGCACGCTGGACAGAGTTATAATACAATTACATTGCGTGCAAAGGTGAGCTTTTGAGGGCACAAAACTGGAGATAAACAGTACATGAATATAACTCAAGTAATGAGACTGCTCTATATACAGCCGATGACATAAAAATTGGACATCTGGTTTTTCTGACTTTTTCGCGGCATGATGAAAGCCCATAGAGCAATTGTATAAGAGCGCCTGAAATTTCGGATGCATCGCAGCTCACTGCTTGATCTTTCGTACGTCATTTGCACTCGCCACCGATAAACAAGCCACCATTTTTTGTGTACAATGGGACCTTGATTATCCAGACTGCAAGTGAGAAAGAAAACGTAATCAAACACAACTAAAATCAAGCTAAAAGGGAGCCTCTTAAATGGCCGGGCGGATATTCTCCGCGAGTTGGCACATTGCACCCGCGTGGTTTCGAATTCATACTGTTCTTGGATGTCGTCCGCCACACAAACTTGAACAGTAGTCGAAGTTCATGGAACTGCTCTGTGCTGAGTCCTTCATTCTGAATACAGGGAGAGGTAGCAGCGACGCGTGTGGGAGGCGTACAGCTTCACTTAGACGGCGAGCGCAGAAAAAGATGATGGATTTCAAAACGAGGTGGGCACAACCACTGCAAAGCACACCCATAGCAGAGCTCACTGCAACCCTGCTGACGTTTATATCATAAAACTGTAAACTGGCATTTTGATAGCAGGCAGTTGAGATGCCTCTCATTATACACAAGGCACAACTGAGTGTATACCGCCAGTTAGAGTGCCGAATTTGGTTTTAACCGCTGGGTCTAATCACGAAATGCACCGGCGACAGAGTGCTTACTTCGGCTATTTGTGTCCTCTTTTCATTTTGCCATCTTCTCTCTCTCATTCCGAGCCCTTTATATTGTGAGCGCAGCACAGCTCCCACAGCGGCGGGTTTGCTTAGTACCAATCCATTCAGTCGCTGGCGACATGCTGAAAGCAGTGCAGCCATTGCATGCCGAGGTTGTGAAAGTGGTCGCTGTCCGTCATATGTGTACACGACTTGCGAAGATATTGCCATGAGGAGGTTCAGTTTGTGCACAGAACTGAGCCCTTCCTCCAGCGTATGGGCAATAAGTTTGTGACTTTTTCCGTTAAATTTAATTTTTCTGACGTTTTCGCTGTCTCTAGAGGTCCACAACAATCGGCCGTCAACTGTGGAAGAAGGCTAGCTAGAAATCAGTAACGACAGTACTTTAGAATATGGTTTTCTTGGGGTTTATCTTCATATACAGGTGAGGCACTATCGTTATGTTGTGGGAGTTTCACGTGCCCTCTTTTTTTCTAAAGACCTGCACGAAAGATCAGATAGGACTGTCATGAAACTGAGATAAGCGTCGAGTTTTGCCATGCCGTTACTTCTTGTACCATGCGCTTCTGGGCCGTCGATGTAAAACTAAACTAATATTAGTCACTGAACTATGCAGCAAGCCGTGACTCTGAAAGGACTATAGACACCAAATGTTTGCTTGCATGTTATCTTCTTTCAAACGATGCGTTAGATATTTGTATACATGGAGCACCTTGTGGTATTCGTGCACGACCGCTAAATAGTTTATAATTGAATTTCTTCTTGACGCGGTTTCGGTTTCATTGACCGAACGACGACTGTGACGCCAAATTGATATTTCAGTAACGTGCTCTACTAGAAAAACTGTAATATAATCGCTGACAGGTCATACTTTTTCATTCCAGCTCTTGGAAGAGGCTAGATTAAATGTCGTAGTGAATTCAAACTACATATCAGTGATTGTATTACGCTTTTTCTAGTGAATCACGTGACCAAAACCTCAACTTGATGTCACAGTCTTCATTCGGTCGATGAAACAGAAACAGCATGAGAGAAGAAATTCAATTATAAATTATATATTGGTCTTGGGTAAATACCACCCGGTAATCAATGTATTCTAATGTGTAACGCATTATTTGACAGAAGGAGACGTGCAATAAAATTAGGTGTCTATAATCCTTTAAGTTAGTGATATATCTTGGTAGAAGTTCTTTGTAGTCTTCTGCATGGAGCCATCAAAAAACTGCTCTGCAGCATGAGAGTTTGATGTCGCTGAAAAGTTGGTAAGTGCCTATACTGAAGAAGTCAGTCAGAAGCCTTTTAACACGCAACTGAATGCCGCGCTTTTTCTGTGCGCCCAAAGGAAATTGCTGTTGCCAGACTTATATCTAAAGAAATTAAGACCTTTACGTCTTGCATGTTTTAGCAAGCTTTCCTAGAAATAAGCATTGAATTCTCGTTGATAGTAGAAGTGCACAACCTCCAGTGATAGAGTTTCCTGTTGGTACTGCTCGTATTATTTTATTATCTTGGTTTAGCGGACAGACGAGAAATAGGAGTGAGATCCCAGATCAATAAGAGTGTAAATGCAAACATAGATGAGCTCTATGGCAGGTACAAGAGGTTTGTGGGGTAGGCAGAGAATAAAAGTATTATTTGAGCCACATCATTCGTGCTAAGGCTAAAGTACAAGTTGCATTGGTGGGTTGTCATGGCAGAAGGGAAGAGAAAGACGATTCTTCAAAGTGTGAATTTGAATGACGGGAGAGAAGAAAGACTCCATTTGCTGATTGCTTGAACAAGGGGGACTTAACTGCCTTCATCAAAGTGTAGATGAGGACAAGTTCCGTCTCAAGAACAGTGGACGGTGTACTGACACTTTCGTCTCGTTTAAGTTTGCACTTATTGTTGTTCAGTTCTGCTGAAGGAAACTTGGGAAGTTCACCTACCACTTACCATTAGCTCAGGAGAGCAAGCTGCCGGGCTAGTTGGTGATGCATGTTGTTTACTAGGAAGCACAAAAAACGGACGAGGGACGGAGTAGAGGACACAAAAACACGTTCACGAGTCGTTAATCGCAGTATTTCGCATGCCTTTTGCATTTCCACAAACGCTGCATATCTGGTTTGCTTTCAGCCTCATTCTGCAGGGCACGAACGGAAGGCCACCCGCAGCTGTGCGAGCTAAGGGAGAGCCCAGAAGCTGAGGCCTCCAGCCATCACGCCGCCGATGGTAAGGCTCTTCATTTCATTGCTGATATATAGGTGCGGCCTTTCGGGGTACCAAAACTTGCTTTACCAGTTTTCAAAACTTGTGAATAGCTGCTGCTGGTACAAACACCTGCTCCAGCATTCTTTTTCTTTTTTTGCACTTAGAGTTTACGAAACACCTACTAATCACACATAGCTCTGTACTGCAATGAGGGTGGGAGCTGGGAGGGGAACTGACAGTGGTGGCATGCTTGGCTTTCCTACAGCACGTACAGTTGTGAGCAAAATTGGGGACCACGTCAATGGCGGTGACTGCGATTTTTCTGCGTATAAAGGCGTGCCTGGCAGAAGTATGTGGGCATACAGACTAATTATTATCTTTCGTTTGTTACCCCCATGCATATTAAGAAACGTGCTGCTCAGTGAGAAAGTGCTGGCACGTAGTCATGTCAATTTGCGTGGTTTCTTCAATTTTGCGCAGGGGTGTGCAGGTGCGGATAGAAGTAACCGGAGCGCACTGCACAAGAAAAAACTGTGTATTAGCACTGCCTTGCTGAGCGGAGCAAAAGCTAAAAATTGCAAAGCGCATATGCACACCCCGAACTGGTGCGATCCTCCCATTGCTCTTTTTGCCTTGCATTTGGCCAGGGTCAGTATTGCGCAAATGATGATATGACCGGATGGTTGTGCCCTTGTAGTGAATGGACATTTTTAATGTGCAGACCGCTGCCTCGCATTATCTGAGACAGCTGTAAGCGCGTTTCTGCAGCAAATATCCAGTGTATTTTGTAGCCTCTGGGACTCGACTGCGTCTCTCTGTCGGCCAAATATGCTCGAAACAGTTGGCATGTCGCCGCAGTTTCGGGTTCGTTTAATATATTTGCCATTGATTTTTTGCCTTGTTCCTCCTACGTGGCGCCAACGCAGCAGCAATACATGCTTCATGTGCATCTCTCCAGCAGTACATTGCTCCGGCACTGGAGTCTGCTTTAGTTGCTGAGCTTAAGAAAAGATGAAACTCCCGCTTCTGGTGCTGTTTGCAGCACAATCCAGCGTCGCCAGGATAGTATTTCTGCTCCCAAGGTGGTGGACGCTGCTGCTTGGTTTCAACGCGAATACTGTACAACAGACCGATGTCTAAATATAACCCGTAGCAGTTGAGCTCTATATCTTAAACAGAGCAGTTACAACCGCTGGCTGCTATCTGTCGTACTTCATTCTACAATTAGTGGGGGCACATGAGTACGTAGTCAAAATTTAGCATGAATAGCACACAACAGTGACGCACCGTTGCCGTGGATTTAATGTGAGGAAGTGAGGCTGCGGCAGCTTATAGTTGATCTAAGATCTGATGGGGCACACAAGGTGATTACCGGAGCTTTGCTCCACACATGACAGCGTCATATGCAGCCCACTTTTTTTGGTGGCGATAAGGTAAGCTGATAAGAGCAGGTTTCAGTACAGGAGCAGTGTGGTGCAGGAGAGACAGACATGGTGCATGCATTAATGCTGCTTCGGCACCCCGCAGGAGCTAGGAAAATTATCAGTGATAAATATTGTAATCGATTTCAAAACTGTGGCAGTATGCAGAATATGTCAAGTGTGTTTGGTGAAATTGAGTGCCCAGGCAACAAAACTTCGAAATACTGGCTATTTGCGGCAGAAACGTGCCTGCAACTTTCTCAGACGAAACATCTTAGTGGCAGCGCTGTCCATGCGGGTTGTGCCATTTCAAGGCAGCTGTCAGCACATTGTGAAATGCTCGCTCCGCTACAAAGGGCGTGACAATCCGATCATAATCATCATTAGCGCAACACTGACGCATATGGAGCATCGGCATTACTAATCAACAATGCTCTGCAGCGCTGCCTTGCGGCTGGAGTGGTTGTCGCTTCATCAGTTTGAGGCGAAATCAGGATCGGACTTCCTCGCATGGCAACTCAAATTTCTCAAATCATCAAATTAACCAGTATGGTGCGCATGCACCTTCTTGCATGCTTCTTCGAATTATATGGTCAGATTTATGGTTTAAATTATGGGATCCTGCTTCGAATGATATGGTCAGATTTACGGTATAAATTACGGGACCGCAGAAATTCTTTACATTATCCAGGATTTCAAATCAACAGAGTTGGAACTATTGAGGTTTTTCTGAATATGGACGTTTCACTGCCTGACGTGTAGAAGCCTTCTCTCACTTAAATGTTTCCTCGTTTCAGCGGTTGCATTGCGATCAATGCACCTTCTTTTGGAGGTGCGCCAACAGCTATATGACAACGGGCAACAGGGTGCAAGGATTTTAGAAAGGCTACTGAAACTTGAGGCAGCGATTGGGGCACTGACCCAGGCTGAAGCTGTGCCTCCTTCAGCCCCAAGTGTATAGCTGTCCGCCCTTCCCGCATGCACCATGGAGGAGATGGAGGCAGCGGAAGCAGCAGTGCAGAATTCAGGCGTGGCTGCTGCTTTGGTAATCTACTGTTTTCTTTTGCAATGATTGCAGGTTCCAGTGATAAGCGTGTGTTGGTGTTTTGCATGTTTGTCATAGTTCAAGTATTAGCAAATAAGTGGGACGCAGAAAGTAGTTGAATGCAATGGTTAGTAATGATGCTTTGCTTACCCACGATCACTGCCTAATGTGCCCTTTTAATTGATTAACATTTTCTGGTCAGGTGTACTATCCCCACTGACTACTTCACCAGTCAGCATTCGTTTAGCCCTTCTAGCCCCTCGCAGAGAAAGGGAGTGCCACGTCATGATCTGGTTGTAAGCACTTAATTTAAGCATTTTTTCAGCTTCTCTAGTGCTTCAGCGGAACTTCTTTAGAGTCTGAAACCTCTCTAAGCATTCTTCTGAGTGGAAGTCAGGCTTCCTTTCACATGTCTTGCAAAAGAATGCGTCTCCCATTTGCCGCCTTTATCGTTCTCTCACTGGAGACTGCATGCAATCCCTGTCGAAAGAGGCAAATAGTTGTCTTCATCACTGAAGTCGTCTTCGGTTCCTACAAAGTCATTACACAACTTTCTATAACACACTCCTGCTGGAATGGAAGTCACGCCGTAATTTTTGGCTACCAACTCAGACCCTCAGCACCCTATGATCAAAAAATATTTTTGCGTTGCTATGGTCGTGCTGACCTCGGGAGGAAAATAAAATAGCCAATTTACAGGCTACTGTAATTCCAACGAGATGAAGCGCAACTTTCCTACAGAAATAGACGGCAGAGCGCTGTGTTAGGCCATGCCCAATAACTGACCGAATGCACACTTTTCCGCGGTCGGGCGATGCCCAATAGATGACCGGAAATGGTTAAGATTCATGAATGCTTGAATCTTGAAAATTCAGCATGGAAAACGGCTAATGTGCAATTTGTGGCTGCAATGTTTTTTTCTAAAGAGAAGTCTCCTATTAAATGCACATCTTGAGTTATCAGGTGTTGAACGCAGACTGAGCACTTCAGATACTGCGTCAGTCGGGGGTTGTGCCAACAGATATGGTGTGTTTGGCGGAAAAGCGGAACGTTTTGTCTTTCTGCTTTTAAACTTTTCTAGTTCGAAGAGACCTCGTCACACTACATACACATCTCTTCTTGTTGCTAATAATGCTGCGAAAAAGAGTTGCTACTGCAGTTTTAATGTACTAGTTATTAAGGCCTATAGGCAGTACTAGTTTCAACATTAAGGGCTAATTGGTTGCACATTTATTGCAAAGCGCTTGAGTCACTTAAGCTGACAAGACCATAGTAATTGAATTTTGTGTTTTGACTTGTAGTTCAATTAGGTTTATGGTTTATAGGGGCTAACTTCCCAAAGCGATTGAGGCTATGAGGGACGCCGTAGTGATGGGCTCCGGAAATTTCTGCCAGCTGGGGTTCTTTAACCTGCACTAACATCGTACAGTACACGGGCCTCAAGAATTTGAACTCCATCGGTTGTTGAATGAAAAGTTTCTGCAGAAGGTACCTTTATTTTCTTCGGAATACTGCCTGTTCAACTTGCATATAGTGTAAGCTTTTCTCCTTCTGGTGTGTGGGCAGGAATTATCTGTATCAAATGCTGCACAGTAGGACTGGCAATGCATAATTCTTTGGCACTTATTGTATGTTGTGTACCGTGTGTTCTACATGAGCCAAGTAAACCCTGCTCTTTCGGTTTTCATTTTATGAACTTCAGAAAGGAGAGTTGCTACTGCATGGGAAGCAGGTTACAAGGCATGCAGGCGCAATGTGCTGAATCGCGCAGAATTGCAATATCGCAAGAGGTCCCCTTTAAGCTTGAAATTCGTTTTATTTGATCACTTTCTCGATCTCTTCTGCAGTTTGAAGTAATGGGGATTCCACTGTACACATTATATGGCGGCTTGAGTATTGGCGGTGAGTGCGAACGAGGTACGAATAATCGAGCAGTCAATTGCGGTCCGTCCGAAATTTCATGTGCTCTTATACGTTGGCTCTATTGGCCATGTCGCGGTGCTGCGAAAAAGTCCGCATAATCAAGCATGTCCAAAAATCAGGCGTCCGAATTTTCGGTCGTCGACTGTATTTCTTTCCCTTCGTCAGTGGCTAAGCCAGTGCTGCACTTCACATTCATTTTTCGGTATTAGCTTGTAGCATCCTCTCTTCGGCGGCACCGACAACCCGGCTAGCGCGCGCCACCCTGCAAAGAGAATAAAGACGGCACCTGGTTGTGGCTCGTGCAGCCACGGCTGGCAGTTCTGTTCTGGTGTCGGCTCGTAGCTGTGGTCTCGTTTCCTTCGCTCCTGAGGCGTTAAGCCTACATTGGTGACCCGGACGTGATTCCAACACGCAACCTTCTGATCTGCCAGTGAAGCTCAAGCCCAGTGATATTTTTATTTTTATTTTATTGAATTTTTTTAGCAAATAAGTGTTTGCCATGAGTGACATGGTTTTCATTCAAATGATGGACAAAGGGTTGGAAATCTCAAATTGGCATAGAACCAGCTATGGATTGCTATATTAAGTCATGAGTGCGTCAAGGAAAGATGAATATTAAGGGACAGCGTGGAAAATGATATTTTCTGCACCACAGTTATAAGAAAAAAATGCCTTGTGCGAGTTTCATAAAAAGGGCTACTTTTACTTAATTATTTATTTGTTACAAAAGATTGACCTTCTTCTTGAAGCCAATCTTTGTGGCTGGTGAAAAAAACTTTGCACCCTAAATTAACACCATTGGGGCTATTTTCTTTCTGTTTGCTGCTAAAAGGTAGCCTGCTCTTGATTACGATGGCTGAGGATATGATGTTGTGACCAAAAAGAATAATCGTGTCGCATTTCTTGTGTTTTCAGCAGAGGAACCTAGTCCGCCTTGGCGGAAGATCGCTGCGGGAGGCGGGGGCCAATGTTATGACCGGCATCTGGGGGGTTAAGATACAGGAGCAGTTCAGCTTTCACGGACGCAAGGGCAAAAAGCCTTTGTGAAAATGACGCTGTGCAAGGTGGCGACAGGTATACTTAATTTTTATTTTGTGTGCTTCTGCTGCCTGTAGATAGTACTATGTGCTGCCACAAATATTAGGGGTATGCGAATATTCCAGATGTTTGAATAGTGAAACGAGTACCCTCCTAGCTGTGGGATCAAAGAAATGAATCAAACATTGTTTGCTCAGAATTGTTATAATGTTCTGAACTGCTGGAATGCTTTTGAATAATTGGCACAAAGTTCGAATATGGCCTGCTGTATTTTTATTCGGCTGTTTCAAAACCGAGGCTTACACCAATGCCATAAACCATCCTGCCGCAACTGGTACGCGTGGAAGGAAGAGTTCAGTGTTGCAGCATGGTACATTTGTATAGCGGTGCTCATAGGACTCATACATCGCCTCCTAATGAGTATATTTCGCCGCGCGACACTTGCACAGAAAACAGGCGGCGACCGTTTTCACGAGCTCGGCCTGGCTGTGCTGCCCTCGGCATGTCCCCGATGAACGCACGGGTTGGGACAAAGTCTATATGCTGTATGCTGAAGCTGAATGCTTCCCACGCGCTTCGCTGCAACCGCTTTCCTACGTTCCGTTTTGGTATTGGCTCAAGCCCAGTGGTAGGAGTGGCATGGTTTTCGTTCAAATGATGGACAAAAGGCAAGGAATCTCAGATTGTATTAGAACCATTAATTAATTGTTATATTACGTCTTGAGTGCATCAAGGAAAGAAGAATTTCAAGAGACAGCGTGGAAAATCATATTTTCTTCAGCACAGTTGTACCTTGTAGGAGCTCGAACTTGTTTAGAAAACCATGCTTTGTTGTGAGGATCCATAGCGCACAAAATTCAAGGGGCACAACATTTTGGGTGCTATGGATCCTCACGTTCACTACATACTCGCGTGAGCCCTGACCCTTCTGTGCTTTGATAGCAGATCTCTGAGTCTATGGCACATATGTGGCTTGCACCAATCCCGTGTTCAGAAGTGCGGCCTCCATTTTATTCTAATTACTCAAAAATAACCCGTATGTATAACATTATGGTTATAGAGGTAATATGCTGACTTCATCCTACAGCCAAATAGTGTACATTATGGTTGCATCCTTTATCAGCTGCGGCATTAGCGTTTAGTGCTGTAACACAGCACCATGCCTGGTGCTTCAATAATTCGCACGATTTCTCATTTTGTACAAAATTAGCACTAGTAGCAAATATCAGAAGTATTTGATTCCTCTTCAATTGGGTTTTTAGCTACGCTATTGTATTTGCGGTTGAGAAAGTACTATCGCACACCCCTAAATCTTGTATTTAATGTAAACTTGTTTTACACAGGTGCCATTACCGAAATGCGGGGGGGGGGGGGGGGTTGACCTCACTGATGCACTAGGGTTTATTCGAAGGTGGCTGCCGGGGTCAGTTGTCCGAAGAGGTGGCAGGAAGAGGAGGTATGCCGAGGCGTTTAGGCAGCCCCTCCAAACTGCCATCCCGGCAGCCACCCAAGAGTCTAGTGCTGGCTCTTATCCTTACTTGGTGGCCCTTCCCTGCACCCCACCCCAAGTACCCCCAGCCAAGCCCTGTGCGGCACCCCACCCCAAGTCCAGCATCCCACCCCAAGTCCTGCCTCCCACCTTGGCCTTACCCCTACCCAAGCTCAGCATCCCACCACAAATCCTGCCTCCCACCCAAGCCTTAACCCCACCCAAGCCTTGCCCCGCACCAAATCCTTGCCACGTACCCTTGCCCTGCCACGTACCCTTGCCCTGCCCCACGCCCCACCCCAAGTCCTGCCCAGCACCCCACCCCAAGTTCTACCCAGCACCCCACCACAAGTTCTGCCCAGGGCCCCACCACAAGCCCGGCACCCCACTCCAGGCCCTGACCCCTGCCCGAGCCCTGCCTATTGGCACACCACCTCAAGCGCCTCACAGCTGCTTCAAATAATGATCTTTTTTTAATACTTTTGGTTGGCTCTTGCTTACCTTCCTGCGGGCTGGCAGGTGGAATAGTACCTAGTTGGCGAAAAGTATCCAGGGTGCAAGGTTTGCATCTTCGTTGTATAGGGCAGCGCTTCCCTAAGGACGGGTGTTCGATTGAGGATATCCTAGGGTTCTTACCCTACACATATTTGTCACTCCAAGCAAGAAGCCAGCCATGCAGCCTGGTTACTTTCGAAGACCTAATTGAAAATGGTGGTCAGTACCCAGCAGCCGGGTTTGCATGTGCCTGTGTGCTGCATGTGCCGGTGTGCTGCAAGCCATGGTTCGAAAGCTGGGTACTATTATTCGAAAGCTGGGTACCAATTTTTGAAAGTTGGATGCCAGTCCGAGACCTTTACTGTCCCATGTTGCAGAAAGCTTAATGTCATGGTTCAAAAGCCGGATATCAATGTTCGACGGCTGAATACCAATGTTAGAAGGCTGGATGAAAATGTTCGAAACCTGGATGCCGATGTTCGCAAGTGGATGCCAATTTGAGACCTCTGCTGGCCCATGTCGCAGGACGAACACCAGGCCTACGTTAGCCCCGGGATCGGCCGTACGTTAGCCCTAAATTGGCATGAAAGTAGGGCCAATGTGTTAGAATGGCAGCGTTCAGCGTAAATGCCATTGTAGGACCGATGTTCATGCCAATTTTCGCCAATGATAGCCCAACGTTCGACCAATGCTGTTGTACTGCCTGGGATATTATACCGGTCCATACTGAATGCCATAGGGGATCGAAACATGTAACTTTCGCATACAAGATGGATACTCAAACCACTTAGCAACTTCTGCAGTCTAGGTACCCAGCATAGTTTGCCAAATATTCTGCATACTATACCTGATATGATCCAGTGTAACAGATTGCACCTGCCAAAGTAGGGTTTCGACTTGATGCTGTTTCTCAGTGCAAGCCGGTCACGGAGGCATGACATTGCTTCAGCACAGAGGTGTACAGCCTGTCCTTGCTGGTGTGGAACGGCAGAACATTGGTGAGCCATGGGGCCAGATATGGGGCGAATACCTTAATGGTATAAGCTAGAACATTCACAAGCACCAACTTTGTGTATGAGATGCTTGAGATGCTCAGCAGCAGCAACATTCAGCCTCCTTTGGTTTGGTTTATGGGGGTTTAACGTCCCAAAGCAACTCAGGCTATGAGAGACGCCGTAGTGAAGGGCTTCGGAAATTTAGACCACCTGGGTTTCTTTAACGTGCACTGACCTCGCACAGTACATAGGCCTCTAGAAATTCGCCTCCATCGAAATTCGACTGCCGCGGCCAGGATCGAACCCGCGTCTTTCTTCTCAGCAGCTGAGCGTCATAACCAATGAGCCACCGCGGACGGCACATGCTGTAAACATCATCACCCTGCACCACTACGACATCTATAAGACATCTACACGCCATTATTACACATCAATAAATACTAATCTGATATCTACCGATGGTCTTCTGTTTCTAGAGCATAGGTGCCAACTAAACTAGAGCTCAGTTTTACTCGACCCGAGGATCACAAAGCAAGCGATTATCCAAACTACCAGAGAAGTCGCCGAAGCGTTCCATATCCTCAGAGAATGTAATGGTTCCGTTAGAAAAGCTCCTTTAATTTTTTCATCGAAAGAAATGGCATTCCTGCACAAAGAGTAGCATGGAAGGCACGTACAACACGCGCGAATATTGTGGCATTTTGTGGTTTTCATGTGAACACCGATGTATGGCTGTGCGCATGTGTGTCCATTTTTGTAGGTATAAATTGACTTCTTACTTCAAATAAATCAGTTGTAAGTTCAGCGCCGTGTTTGTCGCCTCCTCTTTCTGGTCCTGTTGTCTAGCGCTGCTTGAATTTTCTTGTCACCATAGAAAAACAGCTAGGATTTCGCCGCCTTTTCTGGAAACCAAAGAAGGTGGATGCTGTGACATTCATGCAAACTATGCAGTGCACTTTCCCGTAATTGTGCCTGGTTAATATGGAAACTTTGATTGCCGAGCAGAAGTGTCCATTAACCGAGTCGTCGTATAACGAATCATGAAAGGCATTTATGATTAGGTTCTGCTTCCCTGCATAGTGGCAGGCGGTGAAGTGGAAATAAGGCAATCTTGGAAGCACCGGGTGATTCTTCGGGTCGCCATTATCTTCAAACTAATACGGTGCAGACATTTGGACTGCCTAGTGATCCGTGAGACGCGTGATGGTGCCTCTTGGGGTGATGAAGTATCTCGTACTGCGACTCGATCGATCGATCTCTATTCACTCGGCTGACATCTGTTGAATGTGGTTTTCAACGTAGCGCAGAGAAAGAGCGTTCCCACGAATCATGCAGTGAGGCAAATGGCCCGGTGCATTGAACGGGGACCTTGGCACTGTGAAGCATAAAGGCTATTACTACGGCGTTTGTACTGCACAACATTTCACTGGTGTTCTGCACTCAAAATACAAGGGTCAGAACATCCGGCAGGGGCATTTGAGATTTTGTTCTCATAGCTGTTCATAATAACAGGAAAAAAATACATGGGTCCCAGCGGCTTCGCACATTTTAAGCCTGTCCATTGTCCAGACAGCCAGTTCTTATATTAACGAGTCGTAAATACATTGAAAAAGTTTGGTGCCCTGAAAAATTGTTCGTAATTCGAGTCGTTCATATTAACGGGGGTCATTTTAACGAGGCACGACGTTTCTTCAGATGTTTCAGCTGATTTGTATTTTTCAAGTCAACGGAGCTTTATTCAAACCACGTGGCTGGCAAAACCACGCTTACATGTTTGAAGAGACTCATGCAGCTCCGGTCTTGCTTTTTTTTATGGGAGGGGGGGTGTTAAGGATCAGTGTGCGTGTTCTCTGTGCCTGAAAGTGTAAAAAAACATTTGCTTGCAAGCCCCCTTAAAACCCAAACACATGCACCGAGGATGCTCCGAAACAAAATGTTGCACTTCCGCTGCGCAACACTCACAGGGGAAAAACAGGGAGTCTGCGTTTGCTTTCCGACGCAGGAGGTGGCATAGTCCCGAGAGAAAGTTCAGCCTGGGGCGCACGCGGCTAAGCATGAGGATGCCCCTCAATCAGGGCTGTCAAATGGTCCCAAGCAAAAGGGCGTGAAAAACTAGCCGAAATGTAGACAAATGTGAAAAAGACATGCATCACGAAAATAGCCCCAAATTTTTGTTTTTTTTGTCAGCACAACAAAATAATCATGAACAGGAGGCCTCTCCATAACTGGTTCCTAGCGCTTCTTGCGCACACTTTGTGTTTCCGTTTTCTTCTCAAAATCACAGTCCCTATCACTTTCTTGATTTCGGTGCAGAAACCGGACCATTTCGGTCCTAGCGCTTCGCCGCTGAGATGGGCTCACCTCCTGTATTAATTAATCACTCTTCCTCCGACTCGTACCTTTCTTTCCTCCTAACTTTGCCTCCGTGCAACGGTGCGCTGCTTACGTTGTTTTTGAACAACTGAGCGGCGCTGGCGGCTCGGTATACTTCTACGAAAGTGCCGGCTCGATGTCACATGAGGAATTACAGTGAACAAAAATTTCAACGACGAAATCTAAAGTCTGACGAAAACTCGCCTGGTCGAGTAGAAGATTCATGTATAAAGAAAGGAACGCCGACCAAAAGTTGTTGTTAAAACAAAGACGTTTCGGCTTCCATACGGAACCCTTGATCAATGGGCGGAAAGCCCCAAGCACCAAGCTTAAGTGCGTCGCAGTAATCGCCCCAAGCATCTTGCGTACGTAGGCGGGACATTTCCTGCGTTGTGGTTAAGGGTTTTTCTCTTGTTTGGATTATCAGTGATTCCAGATGTCGACGTGACGGACAATTCTTTTCTCTTGCGATAACTGATGCTTCATCCCAGGCTATAGTGTGCGACGCGGCTTCCACGTGTTCCTCGAGTGCATTAGATGCAATCTTCTCCTTCCTTACGTCGTTCTTGTGGTCCCTCAATCGCCTTTCGAAATTCCCGCTCTCGCCGATACAGCAGAAGTCACAGTCTCCGCAGGGAATCTTATAGATGACGCCAGGAAACTTCTCTTTCTTCACCTTGTCTTTGACGGCCACCAGCTCGTGCCTCAGCTTGCAAGCGGGAACGTGAGCGACGTGCACACTCTAAGTGCGAAGAACGCGAGCCAGACTCACTCGCGCCCGGCGCATAAGGGGTAGCGGCTCGAGCTCGGCAAGGAGGAACAATTGGTTCAGATGGGCGTGATAACCGTTGAAGAACGGAATCCACGAAGTGTTTGGGGTAGCCGTATTCAATCAGTTCTCGGCGCACTTGGCGTAGGTTAACAGCTCTATCTTCTGGCCTCGGGCAGATGTTTTTGGCACGACGGACGAGGGAAACAACGACGGAGCGTTTGGAGTAAACCGGGTGAACAGAATTAATTTGAAGGTACCGGCCTGTGTGCGCTTCCTTTCTATAAACTTTGAAAGAGAGCCGGTTGCCACGGCGTTCAACGAAAACGTCCAGGAAAGGAAGACCGCGGGCAGACTCCTCCTCTACAGTGAACAGAAAGAAATCTTCCATGCTATTGATGTGAAAGCATCTAACGCTTCTTTTTTGATAATACAGAGGCAATCATTGACGTAACGTACAAAAACCTTTGGGTGCGGCTCGAAGGTAGCCAGTGCGTGGGCTTCTATTGTTTCCATGGTAAGGATTTGCGGTTGTCACCGATATAGATGCGCCCATAGCGGTGCCATGAACTTGACTGCACCCCTGAAAACAAAATAAGTGTTTTCAAGGGTGAACTGCAACAGCTTCAGAAGATCCGATTCTTCGATAGGGGTTCTTTCACACAATTCGTCGTCATTCTGCAGCGCTGAGCGACACACCTCCACAACCATATCCAGGGGTACGCTGATGAACAGCGACTTCACAACAAGGGACACCATAAACTCATCGTCCTCCACCGTGACCTCACGCAGTTTTTCAATAAAATCGAAAGAGTCACGTATGAAAGTCGAGCCCTTTCCAACGAGTGGCGCAAAAACCCTGTGCAGGTAGCCCGACAAGCGGTACAAGGACGACCGTGTAAAGTCAACTATTGGTCTCATCAGGGCGTTTGGATTAAGGATCTTCGGGAGACCATACAGGGCAGGAGCTGATCCATTGCGGCAGAGGAGCTTGAAATAAAGTGACTTGTAGTCCGGTGAAATAAATCGGAAGAAGTCAGTCAAAAGAATCTGCAAGTTTCTTTCTACCTTTAGTGTAGGGTCCCGCTTCAGCGGCAAGTACTTACTTTCGTCCTGCAGAATGCCAGTCATTTTCTCCACGTAGTCGTTGCTGTCCAGAATGACGGTGGCGTTGCCTTTGTCAGCATGAATTATAATAATGTCCGTGTTTTTACGCAAGCTCTTGATAGCATCTCGCTCCTCGGAAAAAAGGGGGTCGGAGGATATCGTAGAAGCTTGGCAAGGATGCTTACTGCAAGAGTTCTGTCCTCATCTCGGCGGTTGTTATCTACTGGGCCTACAGCGCATTCGACAGCGCAAACCATTTTTCTTGCATCATCCGCAGGTCTCGTGTTGAAGTTCACCCCGAGGTTAAGTACGGTGAGTTCTGCTCGAGTAGGCCTGTATGAAAACAGTTTGTGGACTGTCAAAGTGGATGGGCCAGGCGCGCACAATTGTCGCGAGGCAGCAGCCTTGATAACTTCTTTTGATGGGACAACTCTCGCTGGCGGGACTGGAGGCTCACCTTGCAGTTAGCATGCAACTGGAAGCTGGCGAAGTCGTCAGGACACTGGTGCTCGAGGCGACGACGAGCGAAGAATACTTCGTTCTGCAGGTGCCTGATGAAGGCTTTGCAACCTCGGATCCTGGATTCAAGCAGTTGCTGTTACGCTCTTGATGCCACGCTGTGGCTAAACGCCGTGTCAACAGATCGCAGCAGACGGGGGATTTAGGAATGAGGCTCCTAGCCTTGCATATGAGGTTAATATCCAGATGGGCTTTCAAATCAGAGAGTCGCATGGATAGCGAAACGTACTAGTGCACTTGAGTCATGAAAGGTTGGCAATTCGACCGTCGTAGCGTAATGAAATCTATGACGAAACCTCTTCTGGTCGGGTAGAAGATTCATGTATAAAGAAAGGAACGCCGGCCAAAGGTTGTTAAAACAAAGACGTTTCGGCTTCCTTGAGGAAGCCTTGATCAATGGGCAGAGGCCCAAAGTACCAAGCTTGAGTGCGTCGCAGCAATCGCCCCAAGCATCTTTTGTACGTAGGCGGGAGATTGCCTGCGTTGTGGTTAAGGGTTTTTTCTGTTGTTTGGATTATCAGTGATTCCAGATTTCGACATGACAACCAATTTTTTTCTCTTGCGAATGATTGATATTTCTGCCCAGGCTATATTATGCGACGTGGCTTCCACGTGTTCCGCGAGTGCATTAGATGGAATCTTCTTGTTCCTTACGTCGTTCTTGGGGTTCTCAATCGCCTTTCGAAAGTCCCGCTCTTGTCGATACAGCAGTGGTCGCAGTCTGCGCAGGGAATCTTATAGATGACGCCAGGAAACTTCTCTTTCTTTATCTTGTCTTTGACGGCCACCAGCTCGTGCCTCAGCTTGCACGCGGGAATGTGAGTGACGTGCACACCGTAAGTGCAGACGCAAGAAAAATGCTTTGTGCTGTCGAACGCGCTGTAAGCTAAGTAGATAACAACCGCCGAGATGAGGCCCGAACTCGTGCTGTCAGCATACTTGCCAAGCTTCCGCGACATCCTCCGACCCCCCTTCTTTCCGAGGAGCGAGATGCTATCAAGAGCCTGCGTAAAAACACCCACATTGTTATACTTCCCGCTGACAAAGGCAACGCCACCGTCATCCTGGAGAGCAACGACTACGTGGTGAAAATAACTGACCTTCTGCTGGACGCCAGTACGTACTTGCCGCTGAAGCGAGACCTTACGCTCAAGGTCGAAACTTGCAGATTCTTTCGACTGACATCTTCCGATTTACTCCACCGGACAACAAGTCACTTTATTTCAAGCTCCTCTGCCAGAATGGATCAGCTCCTGCTTTGTATGGTCTCCCGAAGATCCATAAGCCAAACGCCCCAATGTGACCAATAGTTGACTTTACACGGTCGCCCTTGTACCGCTTGTCGGGCTACTTCCACAAGGTTTTTGCGCCACTCGTTGGAAAGCGCTCGACTTTCATACGTGACTCTTTCGATTTTATTGAAAAACTACGTGACGTCACGGTGGAGGACGACGATATCATGGTGCCCTTTGATGTGAAATCGCTGTTCACCAGCGTACCCGTGAATCTGGCTGTGGAGGTGTGCCGCTCAGCGCTGCAAAATGACGACGGATTGTGTGAAAGAACCCCTATCGAAGCATCGGATCTTCTGAAGCTGTTCCAGTTCTGCCTTGAAAACACTTATTTTGTTTTACGGGGTGCAGTCTATAGACAAGTTCATGGCACCGCTATGGGCGCATCTAAATCGGTGACAACTGCAAACCTTACCATGGAAGCAATAGAAGCCCGCCCTCTGGCTACCTTCATACCGCACCCAAACGTTTTTGTACGTTACGTCAATCATTGCTTCTGTATTATCGAAAAAGAAGCGTTAACCGGTGCTTTCACAGATCACATCAATAGCATGAAAGATTCCACTCAGTTCACTGTAGAGGAGGAGGCTGCCCGCTGTCTTCCTTTCCTGGCCGTTTTGGTTGAACGCCCTGATAATCGCCTCTCTTTCAAAGTTTATAGAAAGGAAACCCTCACAGGCAGGTACCTTCATTTCACTTCTGTTCACCTGGTTTGCCACAAACGCTCCGTCGTGGCTTCCCTCGTCCGACGTGCCAAAATCATCTGCCCGGGGCCAGAAGATCGAGCGGCTAACCTTACGCCAAGTGCGCCGAGAAATGAGTGAATGCGGCTACCCCAAGCACCTCGCGGATTCCGTTCTTGAGTGGTCATCACGCCCATCTGAACCAATTGGTTCTCCATGCCGAGTCCGAGCCGCTATTCCTTATGTGCCGGGCGTGAGCGAGTCTTTGGCTCACGTTCTGCGCACTAACGGTGTTCACGTCGCTCACGTTCCCGCGAGCAAGCTGGAGCGCGAGCTGGTGGCCGTCAAAGACAATATGAAGAAAGAGAAGTTTCCTGGCGTCATCTATAAGATTCCCTGCGGAGACTGCGACTACTGCTGTATCGGCGAGAGCGGGAATTTCGAAAGGCGATTGAGGGACCACAAGAACGACGTAAGGAAGAAGATTGCATATAATGCACTTGCGGAACACGTGGAAGCCGCGTCGCAGAATATAGCCTGGGAAGAAGCATCAATTATCGCAAGAGAAAAGAATTGGCTGTCACGTCGACATCTGGAATCACTGATAATCTAAGCAAGAGAAAAAAGATAACCTTAAACCAGAAAGCAGGCAATCTCCCACCTACGTACTCAAGATGCTTGGGGGATTTCTGCGACGCACTTAAGCGTGGTGCTTGGGGCTTTCCGCCCATTTATCAACGGTTCCATGATGCGGCTACCCCACGCACCTGGCGGATTCTGTTCTTGAGTGGTCATCACGCCCATCTGAAGCAATTGGTTCTCCATGCCGAGCCCGAGCCACTATCCCAATGTTTAACAACAACCTTTGGTCGGCGTTCCTTTCTTTATACATGAAATTTCAGCCACAATTTCATTCTTGATGCATACCCCCTCCCTCCGTCGCCCTCGAAACACATATGTACCGAACATACACACACAAAAGAAACATGGAGTAGAAAACGAGAAACACAGGTGAAACGCTATTACAACTGCAGTTCAATTGCAGTGCCATAGAGCCCGAGGTTATAAAGCAAATAACGCAACGGTTATATGCACTGATAACGTGAGCGAGTGAAACTGCGTGGAAGCTATCTTGATTCTAAGTCCTTTCTAACTAGCTCGAGTCTTACTTAAATTAGTTTTTCAGTTGATTTCGCATATTCGCCTGCCGTAAGCTTGAATAATCTAACATAGCATAGGCAATCTACCACGGTATTGTGTTTCGTGACAAAAGCAGCAAATATATTTATTTGGTGCAGTTGGGATCATTTCAATAAATGAAGTTTGGTTCGATATCCGAATTCTATGATATATATGTCATTCAATGAAACGATGCCCAAGGTACACTTCCTGAATTTACTAGCGCCGCAAAGTCACAGTCGGAACTAGCTTTCAACGTTCCACCTCTACAAAACTACAAATCTGCGCCATTAACAGTTTCAGCTTTACACTATTAACCTACGATGCTCACAGCGTGCTCCAACCAATAAAGATAGGAGCGTCAGGGAAATCGGCTAAATATTGCCATTTCCGCACATTACTGTACAGCTGCGAATTAGAAATAGGTGTAGAAAAGTGCTCATCATTTTTACGTACCCTGATATATATGATTTAAATAAATACTACGTGATGGTCTGGCTCATCGTTGATAAAAAAGATTTCCGATTTTTTTATGTGAAACTATTTATCGCCCAGCTTATTGCAGAGGGCGCCTGGAAGCTGGTTGCGTGTGCCGAAGTTTGAAGCGATGCTGCTGCGGTAAAATTGATTCTATGCGATTTGATGGCTTGTGTTTCAGCTGAAACAATGCATTTGAGTGTTCGGAAACTGGTGTTTAAAACGCTGATTTAAATACAAGAACACCAGCCCGAAATTTTATGCAGTTAAAAAACGCACCCGCGGGCTTCCACTTAATAACACTGCCATTACTGGAAACGGTCCATGAGTGTTTGAACATGATATAATGGTGTCTAGGGAGCCCATATCGATTACGGCTGCCTTGCTTGAGAATAGTGCTACAATATTGCGCTGGACGAACCACAAAGCGTTCTCAGAGTGAAGATTTGACGCAACTGTGCGAAAAGAAAAATGCTTGGTTGCTCTAACTAGCTGCATGCCATAGTGCAGAACCTGAAAGTATGCATAGCGGATACAGTATGTCTGGTAAAGGTTTCCAGATTACCGCGTCATTTAAAACACTCAGACGGACATCTTTGTTTTTTACAATTTGATATGAAGCCTTTTCGTTAACGTCGAAGTTTTTGATCGATGTGTGGCAAGATTTGTTTCCAGGTCTGGACATGTAACCTTACAGTGCCTATCAGTGCTTTCCAGCTCCCTCATTGATATTCTCCTTGCGATTTCACGCCTGTGGTCCGGACCTGCGGGCGTGTATTCCGTGAAAACTATTCTGCAATTCCCGGCCAGTTGATAATAAGTTTTATTCTCATCTAGTTTTGCTACGATCCTTCTGTAATGAGTGCTTATACGGGCGTTCAACTATAGGCCATTCCTCTTTAGGCCCTGAGTTATGTCGCCAGCAAATCGGAGGCTACTCAAACTGTCACGATTGAACTCTATCTCCAGCTCTTACCCGAATCCATCGCTCTGAAGGCATCTCGCAAACGCGAAGGACAGCAACGGAAAAAATAGCGTCACCTAGATCTACTTTTAATTCGTGTTCACCACTTTTATTAAGGTAAAGCAATTTCTGCTACGATGGCTAGCTCTGTTGAACTACGTTTTGATACGCGTGAACAGCGTCTCAATGTGTTGGTGACACTCTCGTGATGTAGTTCCTAGTAAAGTGGTTTCCAATGAGATCTGGTTGGACGAGAATATGAAAAGCAAGGAAATATGCTTCAATATTAGTCGAAATAATCCTTCGACTAATGCAGGTGTTAGCAAGACGGAAAGCAGTTAATTACATGTGAAAAAAGAGCTGCATTTTGTCTTTCTAAGAAGCTGTGACTTCACGGGGGTCATTTTTGGTCGTACAGGCTACCTTCCGCTGCGTACGCGGTAAAAAGGTTGGCGATAAACGGAATACGGCAACCTTATTGTGTTTCACTGCCGTAATCTAGCCCCAGAGGTGGCGGCCGCTAGGACGTTGGTGAAAACTGTATTGTCAGCAATACTCATCATCATCATCATCAGCCTTACTACACCCACTGCAGGGCAAAAGCCTCTCCCATGTCTCTCCAATTAACCCTATCCTTTGCCAGCTGCATCCACCCTTTGTCTGCAAACTTCTTAATCTCATCCGCCCACCTAACCTTCTGCCGCCCCCTGCTCCGCTTACTTTCTCTTGGAATCCACTCCGTTACCCTTAAGGACCAGCGGTTATCTTGCCATTTCTTTCTCTTGATTTCAACTAGGATGTCATTAACCCGTGTTTGTTCCCTCACCCACTCTGCCCGCTTCCGATCTCTTAACGTTACACCTACCATTTTTCTTTCCATGGCTCGCTGCGTTGTCCTTAACTTAAGCTGAACTCTTTTCGTTAGCCTCCACGTTTCTGCCCCGTAGGTGAGTACCGGTAAGATTATGCTGTTGTACACTTTCCTCTTGAGGGAAATTGGTAAACTGCCACTCATGATCCGCGAGAGTTTGCCATATGCACTCCACCCCATTCTTATCCTTGTAGTTATCTCCCTCTCATGATCCGGATCAGCTGTCACTACCTGCCCTAAGTAGACGTATTCCGTCACAATTTCTAGGCTCTCCCTGCCAATTGTGAACTGTTGTTCCCTTGCTAGGCTGTTGAACATTACCTTGGTTTTCTGCATGTTAATTTTTAGACCCATCGATCTGCTCTGCCTGTCTAACTCATTGATCATGATTTGCAGTTCACCTCCTGAGTGACTCAGCAAGGCAATGTCATCAGCAAATCGCAGATTATTTAGGTATTCTCCAGCAATACTAGGGATGTAGGAACTGGAAGCTAATGAAACATGCAGCGAGACACAGGACATAGCCACTAAGCAGGTACCAACTCGTCTGTTGCGCCCCCAGAGAGGAGTACAGTGTGAAAAGATGAGGAAAGGAGCTTCCTTAAAAGCAGCGCATTCCAAAAGGGCTGCAATCCAAGGGCATTCCAAGTCAGCATGTCAGCAATAGGAGAAGTATTTTTTAGAAGCAAGGAAGGGTGCACTTCTCATTCAAGACTTTTCTTTCCTCCTAAAGCCCTTCTTTTTCTTTTCCTTCTTTCTATACACCTTTCCACGTACCACCATATTGCTGTCTGGGCTGCTTTTTGTACCTCTCGCTAAAATTCATCGCACCTGCGCTTTAATTTCTGGCGCTTTAACTTCCTCCATTCACCCCTCTGCACCTGTAGCCCGAACAATGAACAACCCACACACCACGGAGCAGCGAAGCCATTTTACTCTTCGTGCCTAGCCTCTGCTGCCGAGAGCGCGCGACCATCCGGAGTTTTCCTTCTCAAGAAGAATGTGAGTGTGTCGTTTGGGTTCGAGACCTTTTAGTTGGAAAACAAGCTTTCAGGAAAAGATGACTTATACCCCGGTTACACGGCTGGCTTAATCGCGGTTATGCTTAACCGAGGTTACCGAGCTTAACCACGGTTGACGCGAACCGCGGTTTACTGCTGTTAAACAGCGGCTAACGGCGGCTGTTATTAGTCACTAGCGCCCTCTAGGGTAAAATAATAAAAATGACGCGGCGATCGGCAAAAGAGTCGCAATTCACAAATGAGAGTGGCATTTTCGCCACGTTGCTTTTTAAACATGATTACTTAAAATGCACTTTACGGCGTGCAGAAGCCTTGCGTGAGATATTTTTCACCCCACGCCTGCTCCGGTAGATGGGCGGCAGGCTAACACAGTTTGTAAACATTGGTTCCACTCTCGTTCTTTCTCGAAATCTCCCATGGAATGCGCTCATTCATCCGCTGTATTGCCCGTGCTCCCGACTGCTGCGGTGTTGTGTGTAGCATCGGCCGTGCACATAGTGCTGCATGAGGAGTAATGGCTTTGACCAGGCCAGTCGTCAATGAAAGCGGTGAAGATGAGGCATTCTGGACGTTCTTCATGTTTATGCAAGTAAGGCTGCAACAGCGGCGAATCCGGGAGCGCGAAATTTTCGCTGAAGTGGAAAGACTTAACATGGAACGAAGACGACCAGAAAAGCGCCGTAAACAACTCATGGTGATCACTGCGCGAATTGCTTCACGTGACAGGCGCCTATGGGCTTATCCACGAGGTCCGTAATGGTGGAAAACAACCCAGCCTCACCTCTCGGACGACGACTTTAGAGGACATTTCAGAATGAACAGATAGACGTTCAATTATGTGGCAAGTGTTTATGAGTGCATGAGGCGTGCAGACACAAACATGCGCGATGCGATCCCTTTGGAGAAAAGGGTAGCCATCGGGCTCTACCAGTTGGCGTCTTCTACGGAGGACAGAACTGTGGCCAACGTATTCGGAGTTGAGTTAGCCGTGCTTCGGTTAACATTATCTTTCGTGAGCTTTGCGGTGCTATAGTTCACGTCCTCGAGTCGCGATTTGTGCGCTACCGACGACGGCACGAAATGGCGGAGCTCGTTAGGTAATTTGCAGCAGTGACCGGATTTCCCCAAGGTCTGGGAGCCTTAGATGGTTGCCACATTGAGGTGTGCCCACCCAAAGATCAAGCTGAGCATTACTATAATTACAAAAGTTGGCACTCTGATTCTTCTTGCAGTGGTAGACCATTCCTATAAGTTCATGTATGCAAATGTTGGCACGTCCGGAAGGAACCATGACCCTGATCACGTGTCCCAAAGGTGCTGTCTAGTGACCTGTTCCAACTGGAAAAAAGAACATTCAACGGAGTGTCAGTTGGCCCTGTAATAATTGCAGATCAGGCTTTCCCACTACAAACCCATGTGATGGAGCCATTTCCGCAGCCAGGGCCAGCAGGTTCTCCGTCACAAGTTTTCACCTACCACCTGTCCAGTGCGAGACGGGTTGTTGAAAACGCATTTGGCCGTCTGAAGGCACGCTTCAGGATTTTATTCAAAGCACGGACAACAAACTTGCCAACGTGAGACTTATCATTCGTGCGTGCTGCGTGCTGCATAACCAGTGTGAACAGCTCGGGGATCGGTGCGATTCAAGCTGGATTAAATGCATGCACTGTGCTGAGGTCAACAGGCCTCAGCCAGCATGCACAACTAGCCGGTCTACACCAGGTGGCACAGAGGTTCGAAATGCTTTAGCAGATTTCCTTGCTGGCAACTGAGCAATGCACCAGCTCGATCTTGTCCATGAAGTCGCTTCAGTGGGCTGTGTTCCGAAGACTATGCCTTGTTTGTCATTTTCTATTTTATTTTGAACTGAAGTTCCTAACAAGTTTGTTGCATAAGTTGTTTTGAATTACTAATATTGTGAGCCACCGCTTGCACAGGCGTCTTTTATTCGTGAACAGCCTGGCACACAGCGCGCGCTGCCCGGAGCCCAGGCAAGCGACGATGATGATGATGGGGATATACAGATGAAAGAGGTGAAAGTTCGCGCAAAGCGCTCACAAAAAGAGTTCCCCGGCAGGAAAGCGGCCATCCTGGCCGCGGATTAAATAGAAGAGGGGCGACGGGTGTAGAGTTTCATCCGCGATACATGAACCACTTCTTGAGAGCGGCGACGGCGGTCGATGACGGGGTGCGAGGGAACAACAGCGTAGTTGACCGGAGATGTTTGCTGGACGACAAGATAAGGTCCGATAAAGTGCTGGAGAAACTTTGCGCACAGTCCAGGTGTGCGGACGGGTGTCCAGAGGAGTACCTCATCTCCGGGTCGGAAGGAGACCTTACGGTGGTGCAGGTCAAAGCGGTGTTTTCGGTCTTGCTGAGTGGCTTCGCTGTTGACGCGGGCGAGGTGGCGACAATATGCCATCTGAGAAGCGTACTCTTCGCCCAGAGACGCAGACGGAGATGCGGGAGCAAAAAAGAAGGCGGTATCGAACAATGAGGATGTAACACGGCCATAAACCAAGAAGAAAGGGTTGTAGCCAGTGGTGCGTTGAACTGCGGAATTGTAGGCAAAGGTGACAAAGGGCAAAATGTTGTCCCAGTTCTTATGGTCAGGCCGAATGTACATGGATATCATGTCAGACAGGGTACGGTGAAAGCGCTCGATGAGACCGTTGGTTTGAAGATGGTAGCTAGAACATGTCTTGTGGACAGTGTTGGTGGCGCGGAGGACCTCTTCAAGCACATGGGACAAAAATGTCTTCCCAAGGTCGCTGATCAGGACACGAGGAGCACCATGGCGCAACACTATCGCATGCAAGAAAAAGTCGGCGACTTCAGAAGCGGCACCGGAGTGAAGCGGGGCTGTTTCAGCATACCGCGTCAGTTGTTGGTCAATGGCGGTGACAACCCAACGGTGGCCAGCTGGCGTAAGGGGAAAGGGACCAAACTAGTCGATGGCGACGGTGTCGAAAGGCACGGATGGGCAAGGAAGAGGCTGTAGGAGGCCGACAGGAACGAATGTTGACCGCTTGCGACGCTGGCAAGACACACAGGAGGATATGTATTTGGCGACGCTAGTAGAGAGCCCAGGCCAGAAGTATCGGCTCTTGATACGGTCATACGTCTTCAGGTGACCCAAATGACCAGCAGAGGCATCGTCGTGGTAAGCCTGCAAAACTTGAAGACGAAGGGAGCGAAGCACGACGGGAACTCACCGGTGACCCGTAGAGTGGTAGGTGTAGCGGTAGAGTGCGCCGTGCTGAAATCTGAACTGGCGAAGCTGGCGGTGCGAGCGACTGTTGGGTGCCGCTGATTGGCCGTGGAGACAATCGATGATAGTGCGGCAGTATGGATCCGCCAGCAGATGGGAGGGCAAATTGGCGTGGACGTCGACTGGTGCAACAACAATGGGTACACAATCCAGAGGGAGGTCGGACGCCTGAGGTGAAGTGCACGTATCTGAGGGGGCCGCAGCGTGAGTCCGGGAGTCAGGCAACGGGCATCGAGACAGGGCGTCAGCGTCGAGGTGTTTTCTCCCGGATTTGTAGATGATAGTGAAGGTGTACTCCTGAAGACGTAGCACCCAGCGACCCAAACGGCCGGACAAGTTCTTCAGTGTCGACAGCCAACAGAGCGCGTGATGATCGGTGACAATGGTGAAGTGACGGCCGTACAAGTAGGGGCGAAATTTCTGGATTGCGCAAACAACGGCGAGACACTCTTGCTCTGTTATGGTGTAGTTACGCTCAGCTGTAGTAAGAGAACGGCTGGCGTACGCTACAACCAGCTCTTGGTTGGCATCGTTGCGTTGTAAGAGAACAGCGCCAAGGCCTTGTCCACTGGCGTCGGTATAGAGAATGGTGGGGGCTGCCTCATCAGAATGGCGAAGCACAGGCGTTGAAGTGAGCGCCTGCTTGCGGGCTTGGAAGGCCTCTTCGCATTCAGTGGACCACAGATAAAGCGTCTCAGAAATCAATAGTTTATGCATTATGCAGGGGGGACGCTATGGATGCAAAATTATGTATGAAACGGCGGAACTAGGACGCTAAGCCCAGGAAGCTGCGAAGTTCTTTTAAGAGCTGGGGGCGAGGAAAACTGAGGACCGCGGCAATTTTTTCAGGATCAGGTCGGATGCCGGCCTTACTAACGATGTGGCCGAGTACTTTGATGCTTTTGCTGGCAAAGTGGCACTTTTTGGTATTTAATTGAAGACCGGCTTTCGCAAGGCACGTGAGAACTGCGTTGAGACGGTGCAAGTGCTGGGAGAAGTCGGACGAAAACAGGATAATGTCGTCCAGATAGCAAAGGCAGGTCTTCCATTTCATGCCCCGTAGCACGGTGTCAATCATGCGCTCAAATGTGGCCGGGGCATTGCACAGTCCGAAAGGCATCACATTGAATTCGTAAAGACCGTCCGGGGTACAAATGCGGTCTTCTGCTTGTCTGATTCGTGCATGGGTATTTGCCAATAGCCCGAGCGGAGGTTGAGGCTTGAAAAGTACTCAGCGCCTTGGAGGCAGTCCAACGCGTCGTCGATGCGAGGGAGCGGGTAGACATCTTTATGGGTTATCTTGTTAAGGGCACGGTAATCCACGCAGAAACGAATTGAGCCATCTTTTTTACGGACGAGAACGACAGGAGATGACCAGGAGCTTGTAGACGGTCGAATGATGTGGCGCGAAAGCATGTCTGCAACCTGGTCCTCAATGATCTTGCTCTCAGATGCGGAAACGCGGTACGGATGGCGCCGTACAATAGCTGAGCCGTCCGTCTCTATGCGATGGGACGTTACAAAGTCTGGCCTAAAGCGGACGTGCACACATCAAAGGAGTTCTGGTGGGTCATAAGAACTTCTAGTAAGGCTGTCGACTGCTCAGACGTAAGGTCAGCGCTGATGGCTGCTGCGAGCGCAGAGGAAGAACACGGAGCGGGAGTATCAGCTGGTAGCACAGCACATGAAATCGGGTCGGTGCCGAGAGGGACAGGTTTACCCTCAAACAGGAAACCAATAGTAGCGCCTTTGGGTAGTAACATGGACTGGCTGGTAGTGTTCAGCGCCGTGATGACCGCGCAACCACGGACGAAAGATGTGAGACAAGAGGCAAGAGCGATGCCTTGGGAGGTCCAGCGTGGCGAAGGCATGACTAAGGCATCGCCGTCAAAAGCGAAGTCTAAAGTTGCAAGGATGAGCTGTTCACGGCCAGGGGGCAGGGCGAAGTCGACAGCAGCGACCACACGTGGTGGCGAACAGTCAGACCAGGGTGCCAAGTCTGGATCTGCTATGTGGATGAGGCGGTCGTTGCAAGAGATGAGGGCAGAAGACGACGACAAAAAGTCCCACCCCAGGATTATCGGATGAACGCAGGATGGGAGGATAACGAATTCAATATGATAGCGCTGGTTAGCGATGAAAACACGCACAGTGCATTGGCCAGTGGGGTGGATGAGTTTGCCATTGGCTCCACGGAGAGGCGAAACGGTGTATGGAGTTGTGACTTTGCGCAGGCGGGAACACAGGGCAAGGTGAATGACGGAGAAAGCGGCACCCGTGTCTATGGGAGCTTGAGTCCACACCCCTTCAACACACACTGTCAACATATTCGACGGGCGGTCAGGAGGGATTTTAGAGTTCGCACGGTAAGCAGCTTTCCCTCCAAAAACTGCTTCGTTTAGTTTTCCGGGCTAGGAGCGAAGGGCTGCGAGGCGGGACGAAGAGGTGATGAGCGGCGAAAAGGTGAAGGGGAGCGGCGGCGAGTAGAACGGGAGGACCGAGTGATATCCTGTGAGTTTGGAGGCGAGGGGGAGCGACGGTAAATTTGGGAGAACGGCGAGGTGGAAGTATCAGGCTGGCGCACAGGTGCACGTTCGAAAGCAGCATAACCGCGTAGTTCATCATGCTGTCGCCGGCGATAGACGCGTGAGACATGACCGCGGATCCCGCGGTAGTAGCAAGTAGGACGGGGAGTACGCCAGGCTGGAGCATAAGGCGTTGCTGGAGGACACGGAGCAACGGCAGCCACGTGACCGCAGACAGGCGTTGGAGTAGATGTAGTGACCGGGGCGGGTGGTCTCGAGGCAATGTCGGCATAGGTGGGCGGGCGAGAAGGTGTCTGAGGGGTGGCAGGGGCTACGGCGCAGGTGAAAGCGGCAAGCTCATCTTTGATGACGCTCCGCAAGTCAGGTGTAGCAGGCGGGATATTAAAGGTTGGAGGGCCGAGAGTGGTGGGCTGCCCGCAGAGTTCCTCGCGTATCAGGGCACGGATGACGGAACGGAGGTTCCCATCG
This sequence comes from Amblyomma americanum, assembly GCF_052857255.1. Taxonomy (NCBI): domain Eukaryota; kingdom Metazoa; phylum Arthropoda; class Arachnida; order Ixodida; family Ixodidae; genus Amblyomma; species Amblyomma americanum. The sequence goes on from NC_135497.1 coordinate 525,064,969, forward strand.
ACGAGGACGCTGCCATCACTGGGGTCTGGCTGAAGGCGGCATGACTGCAGCTCATCCAGGCGCTGGCATGTGGAGGTAATGGCAGATACGCTGGAGGGGTTCTGGGCTATCAACGCGTTTAAAGCAACGGTCCCAATGCGCTTAAGAATGTGGCGAACGCTCTCCGACTCAGGCATGTCAGCACTAACGCGGCGGCAAAGAGCAAGAACGTCCTCGATGTAAGAGGTGTAGGACTCCCCAGGCTGCTGAAGCCGCGCGGCAAGCTTCTTCTTGGCTAGCTCAGAGCGGCCTGTCGGCGTGCCGAAAATATGCCGCAGCTGCTGTGTGAATGTAGGCCTGTCGGCGATGTCATCTTCGTGATTAAGAAACCACGTCTTTGCGACGTCAGTCAAGTAAAAGACGACATTAAGCAGCTTGTGGGAGTCATCCCACCGGTTCAACGTACTGACCCTGGTTTAGTTGTCGAGCCAGTCGTCGACGTCGTCGCCACGAAGTCCGGCGAAGACTTGAATGTCGCGTTGACGGCTGGTGATGGTCCAGGCAGGGGCAGCCGCAGCAGCCGGGGAAGGCGACGGGGGTGAGCGCGTTCCGTTGCCTTCCTCCATACCTGAGGGCTGCAGAATCAAAAGACGGCCTGATCGGAGCTCCAGGGAGAGCGAAAGACGGGTCCGAAGCGAGAGGTAGGGGATACGAGTAACACCTCCGCCACTTGTGAGCCACCGCTTGCACAGGCGTATTTTATTCGGGAACAACCGGGCACACAGCGCGCGCTCCCGAGCCCAGGCAAGTGACGATGATGATGATGGGGATATACAGATGAAAGAGGTGAAAGTTCGCGCAAAGCGCTCACAATATGATTGTGAGTACAGCTTTGCTGTGAAACTCTGTTCTTCTTTCACGCTTTATATTAGCTATTTAATCTGATTACTGCACTGTGATGTTCAAAGCAGCACATTACATCTCGTCCTGCCTTGTTCAAACACATATGAAACTCATAAATATAGGTGCAGCTATTCTGTGCTTAATTTTAGTGTCTTTGTGGGTGTATTCAGGACACAGGTTATCTCATCAGGCCGTCTTCTAGTTGAATTGTCTTGTTGACAATGTGTAATGTTTGGTTTATGACTTAAATGTCCCAAAGCGACTCAGGCTATGATAGACGCTGTAGTGAAGCGCTTCGGAAATTTCGATCACCTGGGGTTCTTTAAAGTGCACTGGCATCGCACAGTGCACGGGCCTCTAGAATTTCGCCTCCATCGAACTTCGACCACCGCAGCCGAGATTGAACCCTTCTTTTTCGGTTCAGCATCCTAGCGCCGTAACTAATGTGAGCCACTGTGGCAGCAGAATGTGTAATGTGCCAGCCGAAGCTTTGCATTGGGTTATATGCAACCGAACTTTGCTGCAACGACAGATGAAACGGCATCTCCTTTATTTATATTTATCGCACAATAGCTTAGCTGAGCAACAATATTGTGGTCGCGAGCGTCTCATGTGGTGGTTAATTGCAATGCCCTGTACTGTAATTACAACTGCACTACAGTTGTTCTCCTGCACCTTTTTTTCTGACGAAAATATTGCTGCATCATTTGAAACGCAGTCTTGTGTACCTTTTAGTTCTTCTTGCAGCTTCAATCCTTTCTTTTGAAGCTTGTATGATGCTGTGACATAAATGCTGTTATTTCATGCTTGCAATTTACATTCCATGCAATTACTGCGCTGCGATGTTAAAAGGAAGTTATCGCATCTCGTCTTGCTATGTAAAAACACTGTATGAAATGCAACAATTACATGCTTGTTTTTAATGTATTTATATATGTACTGACAAAAGAGTAGCTCGTTCAGTTATCTATTGAAAATATTTTTGCTGATTTAACCCAAGATTAAAGTTTTCATTGCATTGCATATGCCAAGGTTCATTGTGCTGACTAGGTTACAGGCATATGCAGTAGATTTTCTAACTTTACTTATACTTATCACACCGTAACTAGGGTGTACGGAAATACTGAGATTGCGTGTCTGCGGTTATAAATCTACAAACACTAGCAAACACAGCAGAGAAACAAAGACTCCCTCAAGTGGATATACAAATTAACCATATAATAATTTTTTTACAGTTCAAGAAATCAACACAGTCTTGTCCGCTGGTAAACATACTGCACACAGCCCTGACGGAATACACTACGAAATGCTGTCCCACTTCTTTTAACCTGCCGTAGAGGCACTGTTAAGTTTTTTTTAATAGGTTTGGGTATCGGGTATACTACCCGAAGCCTGGAAGAAGGCCATCAGAATTCCATTTTTAAAACCTGAAATACCAGCAGCCTTTCAAAGTAGTTATAGGCCCATAGCCCTCATCAGTTGCCTTGCGAAACCCTTTGAAAGTATCATGAACATTAGACTAACCTTCGTGCTAGAAGCCCATGAGCTTCTCGATGTCCATCAGTGCGGTTTCAAAAATGCCTGCTCCACAACAGACCACCCGGTTCGTCTTGAAAATACAGTCTGTGAAGCTTCTGTACACAAACAACGCTGTCTTGTTGTTTTTTTTAGATTGCGAGAAACGTAAGATACAACCTCGAGATGATATGCTATTTCGGTGGCTGTATCAAAAATAGTCACAAAAAAACATTCCAAATAGCATTATCAACACTGACTTGCTGAGTGTAATCATAGCACTGAACGCCAGAAATGTGAAAGAACCTTTAATAGGAGATATACTACATAACATAATAACTGCTGAAACACAAGGACATGTAATTACGGTCTGTTGCATAACAGGCGATCTTGGAATTAGAGGAAACGAGAGAGCTGACATGTGCGCTGGTCAAGCTCGCCATAAGGAAGTCAGGACTGTAAGCATACCCTATGCAGAATGCATAAAGTTAGCAAAAAATAAAGTTAAAGAAAAATGGCGGTCTACATGGACTAGTGAAGAAAATAAGCTACATTTAGGAAAACCTACTCCCGGTGAATGGAGAACATGCAGGCATCAGGAGCGATTTATAGAGGTAATTTTATGCCGCCTGCGCATCGGACACACACACCTAACACATAACTTTCCAATGACAAAACAAGACAAACCTTTATGTTAGAAATGTGGAGATGAGCTCACAGTAAATCGCATCTCATTCTCATGCACAGAACTCGAACGGCTAAGGAAAAATATTTTACAGTATGTTACAATGAACGCATTCCCTTCCAACCCAATTTACTTTTAGGAGATAAACCACCAGTAGGTACTTCATCTGTTTTTGGTTTTCTGAAAGAAGCGGCGATCTTAAACAAATTATTATATAACAGAACTACTGGATCTACAAATTCTTACCCTGCGCCTTGACGCATTCTGTGATGCGCCTCATCTATTTTCTCAGGCCTGAGAAGAAGGTTGAGGTCTTTGTTTTGATTTGTTGAGCTCCTCGGAGTTTTTGTCTGGACAAGGACTGTCGCTTAGAACACACACTCAATTTTTGAAATTATACCTAGTGTTTGGCGCATGATAGCCTGAGTTGCTTATGCACAATAAAACACAATACAATACTAGAATTGTGATTAGCTGTTTATTTGTTTTGCTTTTCAAAATACTGCTATATCATTTGAATCATAGAGGCTTGCATATCATTAGATTATTTCTGCAGTTTCAGCCCTTTCTTTTGAAGCTTGTAAGACTTCTTGGCAAGCTTGGCAGCGGTGGCAGCTTCCTCCTTCTGCAGCTCCAGGAGCTGCTGTATTGTGGAGTTGCCAGCCCGTTTCCTTCCGCTGCTGGGGGTAGTTGTGATATCTGCAGCGGCAACGTTGTCCTCATCTCTGGAGCATCGGTTCACTGCGGTGATGTTGGTACTTGTGTGAGTCGGCATGCTGTAGAGCCTATCTTCCTGCTGCTCAATGACATCATTCGAGCTGGCATAATTTTCGCACGCATCCTCCCAAGTAGCCAGCACCTCAGACCCTTCAACCATAGATGCCACCTCTGGCACCTGTAAAGCATCGAATTAAACCCTGTTTACATTCCAATAATCCAAATTTGTAACCAACGCAAGAGGGACATGTCCATGACCGTAACACATCTCATGCATAGCCAGACAAACGCTTCTTACATTGGATGACCGAAGCCGTACCAGAACTTGTCACAACTGCTTGTCAGGAGCTATCGTTAAGCTAATAGGTAGGTTTTGTACATGGTCTTCTAATAATCCATTTAATATGCGGGGTGATAAATGCTTAGCATTTTTCGGGAAAATGTCATCGTAGACAATTTCTACTGATGACCCACTGTTTTTTGTCGGAAGGATGTTATACAAAAGAACATTTAGAGGATCAAGAAAATTTTGTACCAGAACTACCTGCGGGGTATGAAATCTAGGCCAGTGGACTCCTGAAAAGGAAGTCGGCTGGCAACAAAAAACAGACAAGGAGCGCTGTAAATCTGATTCATGTATCCTTTGGCACGTCTGAACAGTTAGGAATTGAAATCTATATTAAAAAGGAGGAACACGGGCTCCAATATAAAGCACGTTATTGGCTACAAATTTGGGGAGGCCAAGGCACAACCGAAGCGCTTCCAGCTCTAAAAGAAGGAGCGGGCGAATTTTGTAAGCAGCTGTATCAGAAAACCGCCCAGATCATATTTCTAAAATTGGTCGGAAATACAGATCATAAACAAGAAAATGTGCATCAGTCGATGTCAGCGTTCGTCCTGCGTCTATCTTCTTTTTTCTTCGTCCTGTGTATTTCGGCTGAAAAATGTATGCATTCTACATACCAAGACCAACTAGCTCGTCTTACCACTTTAACAAGTCCTGTACTGAGATTTAAACGCAGTGTTGGCGAGGAAAATCCTACGAGTGCAATGGTGCAGCACACGATGTATAGTTTTCACAAATTTTCTTTTTAGTTCACGCTCCTTTTGTGTAGTTTATTCCTTCACAACTGGTTTTAATAACATAGCCAACGCATGTTATAAAAATCATTCCATGAATATTTTCTATTTACACGTATTTATGTCACTGAATTTCAGTTTCCGACGTGAACACTTTGGAACTTCAAAAATACATACTACCTCAATACTTTCTTCAAACAAGGTATCATCATTACTTCCAAGGGTTCCCAAAAATTTGTGGAACATTCGGTAATACTCCCATCCAATTGCTTGGGAGCCGGTCGTAGAGTCATCCCGCCTCAGTTTCCTAAGCAAAGAAAGCACTATTTACATTTCCAAGCAATCTATTAAGCATTGCGTAAAATGTCTGACAGCGCTGATGTAAAATAATGCTTCATAATTACAGGACATAATAGTTTGTAGCAGCGACTCAAAATAATGCTATGGAACTGTAACAAAAACACCAAACTTAAAATGTATTTACACTGCACTGTTATGTATATACAGAACGAGGCATGATTCAATCATAATGAAACTTGTTTATAAAGTTGGTTTACCGAAAACAAAGCGGTCAGATAATGCACAGAGGGCGCGTGCTAATTAACGCACCGCGAGTTTATCAACAGAGTCGCAGAAAAACATTTGCAGTTCTTATTCAATAAAAACAAGTAGTGCATACAGGAAACCTCGTAATTCGTCACCACTGATAGTAGTGGAGCGAGTACCATTTCATGCCAGCCGAGAGCAAAACTAGACATGTTTTTAGACATGGCCAGGATTCTGGTTCATGCGCCGCTAGTTCACAAAGCCGCCACCACGCGCCGCATGAAGTTGAGCGCCTCCTCCTTCTCTTACATTCTCACTCCCTGGTTTGGGAGAGAGACGCCGATAAGCTTCTCGCATGGTCCACTTCGTGTGTCGTCCCCTCACACCGCGGAGCTTCCCAAGCGGGGGGGGCGGGGGGGGGGGGCGGCTTTGCATTTTTGTTTCTTTTTTTCTTTTCTCACCCAGCGTGTTCAAGGGGGTCAGAATGTGTGGCTCCCCTACTCATTTCTTTGGCTGGGTTGTTAGAAAACGAAAACAGTCGGGTCGCTGTACCGTCACTGCAGCACGGCGGTAAGCAGGGGCGGCCATTTTGTTGTTTATCATTGTTGCCAGATTGCCGCTTCGGCGACCTCGCCGCTAACTTTGGCCTGGCCATTTTGTAAACAACGCTGTTAGCCACCCTGCGCTGCGGCGGGGATCGTAGCCGTACGGCATGGAGCCGCTTAGATGCAAACGGTACAGCTGTTGCCTTCAGTTTATGCTTTCGTCGTGCGGAGACACCCCTTGTATTATGAACTTAAATATTCCAGGTTATTGTTGATTATTCTGGGCAATTTTTTCTTTATTCTGCGCAATCAGCGTTGCGCTGTTCGTATGTTTTATTATATATTGCGATAGCCGATCGCCTCCTCAGTAGGTGCTGTTGCTATAACACTTCAGGCGTTGTCTTTTAAACTTGCTTTTATTTTGTAGGAGCTAATGTGCCAACACCGCGGGAGTATTGCTAATGGCTCATAGTAGGCAGTGGTCGAATACAATGATACTACGGGTATCGTCGCGGTTACTCCACACTTTTACTGCAGAAATATACGAGCGCTCCGGCTGAGCAATTCACGGTGATTAAGGAAAGGGTCACCCCGCTGGAGGTAAAATAACGCTCGGCGCACTAGCGACTGCGTCAAACAGCGGCTTAATCTGGAAGCGAGCGGCAGCGAGCCGTTTGCACGCGTATTCGCAACTTGTACCTGATGCAACTCGATCGTCAGCAAGCTTCCGGAGTACAGTAATCACTATAATTCCGTGAAACTTTGGGGACTGGTTACAGGGAATGGCATAATCTTGCGATACACTAACACAGACATTCGATATGCAGCGTCGGTTTTCGTGCACGCAGCTGCTCGCCGGCTGATTTTCGGGAAACATACATTTAGCCGCTTCAGCAAGCAATAACATAAAAAAACCTTGCCACCCAGACGCAAATGCTTTCTAATTTATGGAAAATTGCTTATTGAAAACACAGAAAGGAGCACAGCTCAGCACGCACCGGAGCAGCCACGTGCTTTGGATTTTATTTTTCCGGAGGGACAGAATGAATTTTAACGTTCATTATTCGCTGGCAGCGGTTCCTGGTAGTATCCATACATGTAATTCATTCCGCACTGATTAAAATAACCGCAGAGAAATTATGGGAAACCCTAACATCTGGTGGCTGGAGTACCTCTATTTTGCTGAGGAGTACTGGAATTAAATTGTGATATACTATTTCACAATAACAATGTAAGCTATGATGTGCTATTTAGTTAAACTCAAGACACTGTTCTCTGCAGTTTCATTAAGCAGTTTCCATATACTGAGACTCTAATATAAAAAATTACCACTATCAGGAGCCAAAAGCACTTGACGCGTGAAACCAGTGCTACCAAGTCAACATCCCAACAGAATAATTTTATTCACGAGATAGCACCTTATATGAAATACAAATTCAATCAGTGTTAAAAACAATGCGGACAAATGACATGAACAAAGTGCAAGCCTTTTGAGAACACTGCAGCTGCTGCACAACAAATGCTTCATATGCCTCGAGAAAACAGGAACTAAAATGGCAGCACATGAAACCAAACTTCTGCATGAAAAGAAAAAGAAAATTTTAAACTTTTGCATGACAAAAAAATGATTGCCATATGAACAGGCAACTGCTGCTTTTTTATTCCACTGCTGAACTTAAGACTACAGCAAGGGCATCATTGCGGTATGTCATGTGCGCACATGCACGCACAGACACACATGCACACGCACACAGTGACCAGGCGTTTGGAAGCATATCAGTACATACACTGGCAAGGTAACACGCGAAAAAATCTTGTGTGGGCACATACACAGATAAAATAGGCCATGTTACATTTGAAAATATGTAAACACATGGCATAAGTCACATCATGCTGTTGACCTAAGAAAACAGGCCTTTCAAGAATATGACTCCAACGAAAAAGAGGGTCAGTAAACTAAAATCTAAAAGCCATAAAAACCATCAGCCACAACAGCCGCAAGTCATAATATAGACCAGGTCAAAAGTCATCACAACAATTCCAGGTGGCGCATAATAACTCTTCCAATTTCTTCAGAAAATATTCAGACCTGCATGAACCGGAAGAAAGACTATTGCACTCCGTGGCAGTTCCAGGAAAGAATTGCACTTAACCCTTTGAAACGATATTTTTTGTTGTGTTGAAAAGAAACATTTTCCTGCCTAAATAGTATATTCAGGCATTAAAAAAAGACCATTTGTTAGCTTTCCAGTGCTAAATAGTAGTAGTTATTTTACTACAGGGATGTGCAAAATTTCATACGAAGTGTAATAATTGATGAAAATAGTGCCATCGAAATGCAGTGACCTATCAAGTCGACATCCAAAAGATCATGGAAATAATTTCTATATCATATGTGCACATTATGCTTGAAATTGTGAAAAAAAATGATGTTACTATTGGTGGAAAAATATGTCTTCATAAAAATGAAAAATGGGGAATGACGTGCTACCGTGCTCAATGTTTCCGGAAATTTTATTTATTGAGTTTCCTATTTTAGCATAAAAAACCACCCTGTTTACCACATGAAAGAGGCGAAATTCATCTGAAATAAAGAAACCACTGCTAGGTGTAATCACTCTCAAGAAACAACGTGGGTTTGCTTTGTACACAATTGTGTACATAGCATGTCAAAGGGCTAAATTTTTGCATGAGCCAATGGCTCATGCAAAATTTGGGACTAATAAATGCTCGCGTACATGTGTTTCTCTAGTACAGGCCAATTTGATACATTTAGGAATATCTGGTTCCAAATTGCTAGAGATGTAACTGTGAAGCACTACGAGACAGCTAACTTTTCTTCTTATTGCCAGAGGCTATAAGTTACTATTTTCAATTAAAGCACTTGGAGAATCTGTCCAATATTTTTTGCAGTGAGCACTCCACTTGCGCGATGTCCTGTTTATTATGTGCATCCCACACTGCTGCCACATATTAAGGCGGAAGCCTTTAATGGCTCATTGTCAAGGTCATCTGCCGTTAGCAGAAATTGTCACAGCTTTCCGGCCTCCTGATTGGTCTCTTCTGTGTCGTGACGTCACTGCTTGAGGTGGCCTCCCGATTGGGCGCTGTGTGGCCAGACGTCACTGTCGCAAGCTGCGCATGGCAACTGTCTGCTATGGTGCGGTGTGGCGGCTGCGGTGGCGGCAGTTTACTTTGCGGTATCGTGTGGGAAGGATGCATCGTCTCGCCAAACCAGCGTCTCCCAACACGCGACATATGGCAGCCCCTGAACGGGAGCGGTGCTCAACAGAGGATGAGCGTAAACGTTGCATGCATCAGGGCGGTGAGGCGCGTCCGAGTTGTGTGCCTCCGTGATGCATACACTGCAACAAATCGCCATTGGCAACGGTGTCAGGCTTCCGCCGTTTCACACTTTAGTTTCAACAAAATGTCTTCCGTAATTTTTTGTCGAGACCTCACACAAGTCAGGTACGCAGTGATTATGATGCGGATGGGAGAGTTTCAAAGTTTTCTTTTAATAAACCATAATTTTCCTAATGCTGATGAGCTGAAGTCATCGATATGAAAGGATCAAGTAACTTTGTTTGTGAGGGTTACTCCGAGGTATTTATAACTCTCTACCTAAAAAAATAGGACAATGGCGAAGTGTGTAACTATGAAGCCTGGGCCCTTTCTTTGTGATTTATAACAATACAGATTTCTCTTGTCTAATGCCCACACTCCAGCACTCACACCAGTCTGCACTTGCTGCCACCGATTTTTGTAGTCACAGAAAGTAATGGCAGATTACCACGTCTTTGAAAACACAATCGTCGGCAAACAGCCTCACCAATACGGCCTTTTCAATAACATCCACTATGTCACATTGCGCTTGAATCACTTAGCGACTGTTTGTATCCAGGTGTTCCAATCATGTATGTGAGTTCTGTAGGAATTGTGCCAGTCAAGTGCTGCACCGCAAAGTCACATGATGGTCTTCAGCATAGTGAACGTTCCTTCCAGTTCGCGAGGGTGGTGACACGTTCGGCCGATCCGTCAGGCTCTCTTGCATGGTACCTTCAAAGGTGCGAATTGCTGTTGCCGTGTCTCCAAACGAATGCTTTTGAAGTGGATGTGCGTTCCTAATCAGAGCTTGGGTGAGTTGGCATTGTATTTCTGCAATCACACTGAGGATGGCAGTTGAAGAATAGGGATGTGTCTCATTGCCTTCGTCTCTACATGGGTGGAGTCGTGGCTTACGTGGATAGCTAGGGCCGTAGTCACCGCTTGTTGTCTTGCCGGACTCTTCAAGCCGTAGTTGTGGGACATGTAGTGCTCCATCGGCTTGTTGATCTCGTCCGTGATCGTTGCTCACGTTGAATTTCTGCAGTAACGTGTGCAGCTGCACCCTGATGTCTTTTATTTTGTTCTGGAGGTCATCAACGGGGCTTCGCTCCACGTCCTTAGATGGTTGTGTCATATTTAAAGACGTGAGGCAGACAAAATGAAGCCTAGCACAGGGAGAATAAGGTCCCATTTCGTGTGGTTCGAACCGACGTACATAGCCAGCATGTCCCGCAGAGTGCGGTTAAGACGTTCAGTGAGGCCGTTGATAAGATGGTGGTAAGCGGTGCAAGTCCGATGGATGGATGGACAGAGGAGAGCTTTGATGACATCAGATAGCAAGACGCGAACTCTGTCGCTGAGGAGTTCACAAGGGGCACCGTGTCGAAGGATGAACTGACGCAGAAGAAAGGATGCCACATCCTGTGCTGTGGCAAGCAGGGAGCGCGGCAGTTTCAGCATACCTCGTTAGGTGATCGACAGCAACAATGATCCATCGCTCGTGCTTGGTGCGCTCGCGCTTGGAACGCGAAGAGGACGAAGTGCGTTTCTGCTGCTGGGCTTCGCGTGCCCGGTTGTTCGGCTGCGTGGCTGTAAGCTGTTTCCCTGTAAATATATTTTTCCCTTTTGGTGTGCACATCTTCACGTTACATTATTGGTGGAGGTGCGGGGTAAACGTGGGCGAAAAAACCACAACATCGTCGAGGTAACATAGACATGTGGACCATTTAAAGCCGCGAAGCAAGGAGTCCATCATTCTTTCGAAGGTAGCTGGCGCATTACAGAGACCGAATGGCATAACTTTAAACTGATATAAGCCGTCCGGTGTGACGAATGCCGTCTTTTCGCGGTCATTGTCATCAACAGAGATTTGCCAATACCCGGACCGAAGGTCAGTTGAAGAGAAAAATTTGGCTCCGTGAAGGCAGTCCAAAGCATCGTCTATTCTTGGGAGTGGATAGACGTCTTTTTTTGTTATGTTGTTTAGGTGCCGGTAATCAACGCAAAAGCGCCAGCTGCCGTCCTTCTTTTTAACCAGCACAACTGGTGAGGCCCAAGGGCTCGACGAGGGCTCTATGATGTCTTTACTGAGCATCTTGTCCACCTCTTGCTGTATGATGGTGCGTTCTGTACTGGACACTCTGTAGGGTCGTCTTTGAATAGGAGCTGCGTCACCGGTGTTGATGCGATGCGTGACCACTGCTCGTACTTCCGCCGTTTCATCAAAAATTTTGCCGGCACCGCTCGCCCCCTGACCGACCTTCTAAAGAAAGACACCCCTTTTACCTGGGGCCCTGCCCAAGAGGAGGCCTTTTCTTCGCTAGTCGACTTACTCACCTCCCCACCTATTCTGGCCCATTTTGATCCGTCGGCTCCGACTGAAGTTCGCAAGGACGCCTGCGGTTATGGGATTGGCGCCGTGCTAGCCCAACGTCACCAAGGGCAAGAACGCGTTATTGCATATGCCAGCCGCCTCCTTTCTACAGCTGAGCGAAATTACTCAATTACAGAGCGCGAGTGTCTAGCTCTTGTTTGGGCCGTAGCTAAGTTCCGACCGTACCTGTTTGGCCGTCCATTCTCGTAGTGACCGATCACCACGCCCTTTGTTTGCTGTCTTCACTGAAAGACCCCACAGGCCGGCTCGGACGTTGGACGTTGCGCCTCCAAGAGTATTCTTACACTGTTCATTACAAGTCAGGGCGTCTCCATCAAGACGCCGACTGCCTGTCTCGGCACCCTGTAGAGCCGCCTGATCCTGGAGACAACGACCTCGGCCCGTGCCTCTTCGCTATCTCCGATCTGGTTAACATCGCGGACGAGCAGCGACAAGACTCTTCCTTGCGTATTCTCATTGATCGCCTCAACTGTGCCAGCCGAGATCCTTCATTGCAACTGTTCGTCATTCAGGATGGCGTCCTATACCGCCGCAACCTTCGTCCTGACGGACCTCCGCTCCTGCTAGTCGTTCCCCAGCGTCTCCGTTCATCTGTCCTAGCGGAACTACACGACCTACCGACCGCAGGCTACCTCGGCGTCTCCCGCACATACGATCGGGTCCGACGCCGCTTCTTTTGGCCTGGTCTGTACCGCTCTGTTCGGCGTTACGTTGCCTCCTGCGACCTCTGTCGACGCAGGAAGAGACCATCAACATTGCCTGCTGGCCTTCTACAGCCTATTGACGTACCTCTTGAACCATTCTACCGTGTTGGACTCGACCTTCTCGGACCTTTCCCGACGTCCTGCTCCGGCAACCGTTGGATTGCTGTCGCGACTGACTATGCGACCCGGTACGCTATCACGCGTGCGTTACCAACAAGTTGCGCAACCGATGTCGCCGACTTCCTATTGCAGAACGTAATCCTTCACCACGGCGCTCCACACCAATTGCTGACGGACCGCGGCCGCTACTTTTTGTCCCGAGTAGTTGACGATATCCTCCGGTCCTGTGGCACGCAGCATAAGATCACTACAGCTTACCATCCCCAGACGAACGGGCTTACCGAGCGCCTCAACAGGACTCTGACCGATATGCTATCCATGTATGTCTCGCCCGACCACCGCGATTGGGACGTTGCCTTGCCTTATGTAACATTTGCTTATAATTCGTCGCGGCATGATACCACCGGCTATTCTCCTTTCTACCTTCTGTTTGGTCGGCATCCTGCGCTGCCATTGGATACATTACTACCGAGTTCTACTGCCTCGACCACAGAGTATGCACGTGACGCCATCTCCCGAGCAACTATGGCCCGTGAAATCGCCCGAGACCGGCTCACCGCATCTCAGACCTACCAGAAGTCAGTTTACGACCGCCGGCATCGCCCAGTACACTATCCGCCGGGCTCACTCGTCCTCCTTTGGTCTCCTTCTCGCCATGTCGGTCTCTCTGAGAAACTTCTACGTCAGTACAGTGGCCCTTATCGAGTTCTCCGTCAGGTGACCGACGTGACCTACGAGATTACACCTATTCATGCTCCGACGTCGTCCACTAGCCCTTTGACTGACGTCGTTCATGTAGTCCGTCTCAAACCGTACCACACGCCTGCTACACCATCCACTTAGCACCGGGACGGTGCTTTTGCCGCCGGGAGTTATGCTACGGTTCTGCTTGTGCTTGGAACGCTCGTGCTTGGTGCGCTCGCGCTTGGAACGCGAAGAGGACGAAGTGCGTTTCTGCTGCTGGGCTTCGCGTGCCCGGTTGTTCGGCTGCGTGGCTGTAAGCTGTTTCCCTGTAAATATATTTTTCCCTTTTGGTATGCACATCTTCACGTTACATTATAAATCAATGCCATCGCGGTCGAAAGGGCGAGGCGGACAAGATAGCGGCTGCAACTTGCCAGCAGTACGGTTAGTGGATGTCTTGCGGCGTTGCCAGTCGAGGCACGAGCGCAAGAAGCGCAAGAAGCTGGGTTCGCTGAGTTGGAGGAAGACTGGCGTCAATAGAGCGAAGGAATAGGTTGGTCGACAACGGGGCGGGCGCAGGAGTAGGTGAGCTGAGGGCGTCCATGGCGCCCAGCGGTGATTATGAGACAGTGTCAGGATGGTCGAACACAGGATCAAAGAGCTGCACGGTTCCGACGCATTCTCCGCGGCGCAAAGCGAAGGGGCTTGAAAACGGATTGAAGACCCACAGTGCGGTGAGGCCGGCGGATAAAGTGAGCAGGGAATAAGGCAGCGGCAGACAGTGGCGGCGTAGAAAAGTAGGAGACAGTGTTAAGATGACATTGGCATCGCGAACATAGTCATAGGAGATAGGCACAATCCCAGAAGAGCACGCAGGAACATCAGTATATTCTGCGACAAAAGCTTTTGCAGAAACAGGGGCGCCACAAATTTCCGGGATTCGGCAACGTAGAGAGCGCTACTTGAGCCCGAGCACAGTCGATGACCATGTCGTGGAGCGATAGCAAGTCCCAGCCCAAGATGATCGAATGCGAACATGACGGCAGAACGATGAACTCTGCCAATTATAAAATGTCTTCTCTGACTACTCGAGTAGTACACGCTGCTAACGGCTGGATGAGGTGAGCACTTGCAGTTCGTAGCGACAGGCCAGAAAGAGGCGTCTTCACTTTCCTCAAACAGCGGCAAAGCGCTGCACCCATGACAGAAACCGCAGCACCGGTGTCGACAAGCGCCATCACAGATACACCCTCTACAAAAACTTCAATTAAATTAGCGGCAGACAAACGAGGCCTTTCAAATTTCGACGACAGCGCAGTTCTCGCCTCAGGAACTGCGACACCTAGTTTTCCTCTTGTGTGGCCGAGGGAAGCTGTCGCATCGGAGAGATGGAGCGCCGATGTGGAGAAGGCGAACGGCGTCCAGGGAAGACGGTGCGCTCAGGAGACAGAGAACGGCTTAGGGGCGGGTCAGCACGAGGTGAGTACTAACGCTGAGGCCAGTAACCGGAGGTTGCGCAACAACGTCCGCATATGTCAGCGGGGCAGCGAGAGGTGTGGGCTGAGGGACTTGCAGGGCAGCCTCAGCAACCTGTTCTTGAATGATGTGCCGCAGATTAGCAGTTGTTTGTGGTGATGGCTCTTGATGGCGTGAAAAGCGATGACTGGTCTCTTGCATTGTTCAGGCCAACAAGAAAGTCAACGTTCGTGGTGTTTTGCGTGTCAGAGCCCTCTGCTTGAATAGCTCGTCGAAGCTCTGACATAGGTTGAAGACTTCCGCGATGATGCGCAGGTCTCGTGCCAACAACATCTGAAAGGCGTCGTCATCAATGCACCTGAGAATATGCCTGATCTTGTCGGTTTCAGATATCTGTGCGTTCACCCTCTTGAACAGATCAACGACATCCTCAATGTATCTCGTGAAGTTCTCCCCTACCTGCTGCGACCACGCATGCAAGTGCCGTACGGCCGAATACCTCTGAGAAGTTTGCTTTGAAAACGGACCATGATGTAATGTCCGCCTCGTGGTTCTAATACCACAGATTCCGCACGCCCGTCAGGTAGAAAATCACATTGGTGAGTTTGGTTTCTGCGCGCCGCTTGTATGCGCTCACCCGCTCATACGATGTGAGACAATCCTCAACATCATGGTTGTCCGTGCCGCTGAAAATAGCGGTTTCTCGCTGGCGCCGAGAACCAGTAGAGACGATGGCAGCCGGGCTCACTTGTACGGCTTGGTGGTTAGGCATCGCGGTAGGGGGCAGCGTTTGGTTGCAGAGTTCCAGGGCGAGAGGATATTACCCGGCACCTGCTCCAAATGTAAGGTGGGGTTTATTCGGAGAAGCTTCTTAACGGGAGCAGGGTCAACAGCAGCCTGAGGTCAGCTAGTCAAGCCAGGAGTGTGCACCAGGCAATGACCATGCGGCTAGCGCGTATGCTCGTCTTCCTTACATCAACTAACATTTTAACGAATTTGAGACAAAGCCGCACTCATCCCGAAACTTTTGGATCCACATTTCGCCTTTGCAGTTTTTGCCTTGCTGCTGAGCTTTCGTAGTGCAATTCGTAGCCGCAGCATGAGGAAAGCTTGGGTTAGGCGCCTTTGCAGATCATGGCAATGTGGAAAGCTGTATGCGAGTTTGCACGTGTCCAAGGTAGCATTCGTAAGCGAGGAGAGGGAAACAGTTAAGGCCTCATGCTTGTGGTCACGGAAGACCTTATCGGCATGCTGCAGCAGGCTCACAACGTGACGTCAAGGACGAGTGAGGGGGCTTGGTTGCGACTGCGACCGATACGACTTCAGCTTTAATAGCTGGTCGTTTTGTTCTACAGGCTCTGCTTCAAGACTCTCCTTGCATGTGCTGCACAGCTTGTACTTCTTGGTCACGCTATGGGTGATGTGCCCAGACACATAGACCAGCGACTCCATTTGCACCTCATCAAGGGGGGTGGCAACATCGTCAAGAAGGCTGTCGTTCAAGAGCTCATCTCCTGCTGCCTTCACACCGTTCTTCAAAGCTGATTTTTTAATTTCAACGAACTCAATGAGGTCTACTGTGTCATCGATGCCATAGTTGCCCTTGGTGCTTGGTTTAAAGAACTGGCTCAACATTATGAGCTTGAGCATCAGTTTAAACTCTAGTGGCCTCGGCACTGGGTGTCTTGAGCGAATGCAGGAGAAGAGGTTCTCCAGGGCATCCTGTGACAGTCTGCACAACAACACAAACTTGAACTTGTGCACACTTAGAAGCTGGTGTTGAAGGTGGAGTGCACTAGACATTGTGATGAGCACACCAGCTTGGACAGCCTTGAACATTTCCTTCGCGTTGCCGGATTTTATGGAAACATGTGCGAAAATCTCCATAAATTCCTTGAGAAAAGCCACTGCCTCATCATGCGCATCCTGCTTGAAAAGGAACATTGCAGTGCCGATATACCGTGATGTCATCAGTGTAAACCACCGGAACACGTGTTCTACAAACCATGCTGTGGTTAGAGCCTCAGATTCCAGGAGCCGAAGACTCACTAGGGTGCTCATAGCAGCACCAACACTGTGGTCCAGAACTGCAACCGCCGATGCCATATTCATTTTGGCAAAATGGTCAGGGTCCAGGTGTGCAGGCTTCAGGTGAGGGGCCAACTTAAGGCCCCGTTCTGCGTCAATGACAGCAAGCTCCCTGATGTGCTTCACAGACACCTGTGAGAAGCACAAAACAAATTTCAAATGGTTTAAATCTTACCATATTTTAAAAGACCTCAGCTCAAGCAATGTCACAATATCCCTGTTACACTGCACAGTTAAATGTGATTTTGAACAAAACATAAGTTTGAAGTAAAATGCAAGTTAATGTGGCATTCAATCATACCCACTAAGTCCATCATTACAGAATTGGGTTCCTCAATACAGAATGCTTGCCTGATTACCCTGACAGTCTGGGCATAGAATGTATGGAATCTGTGCTTGCACCCACATCGTCAGTTGGAAGCTCGTACTTGGTCACGATGGCAGCGGGCAGAAAGAATGACTGGCCCCTCACTAGGCGACCTCTTATGTTTTTTTTTAAAACGTGTGGAGCATCAGCCAAGAAGTAGAGCTGTCTGTCAGTGTTGGCCGCACACGGATGCCTGTACGACACCACGGGCTTGACTCAGCGAGTTGTAGCGAACCCACATCTCTTCCACAGTGCCTTGTTGCTGGGCCCCATGTCAGAAATCACAGCATCCACGTGACACTCAGCCGCTTCACACTTTTCAATCACAGAGAACAGGAAGTCTCTCAAAAAACTGCCATCGATGGAGGCCCCTGAAAAGAATGAAAACAAAAAAATGTCAAATGGGTTGATGTTGATTTACTAAAGAAAAAATGTACCAACATGAGGTGTATGCTGGTTTAGATTGTGAACAAGGCTACAGTCACGTTTTCAGTCGGTAATAGAAAGAGCAGTGGGCAGAGAAACTGAGGACTGAGAGGTAATACAAAAAAAGTTAAAAACAAACCAGCATTAAAAAAGAACAGCAGCACTGCAGCTACAAATATCTGGCAAGGCACAGTTCTCCACAGAAGCAACCACGGGCCATCACATGCTGTTTCTCCAGAGCATAAGGAAAGTATATTGAGTGCTGAAAGTCGTCCTGGAATGCTCCGGCAGCTAATATGTGACACAAGTCCTAGTTTAATGATAAGAGAAATTTTTTTCATGCATGGTGAGGAGTGCGAAAATTTCTTTACTTTTTGAAAAAGCATCCCTCACAGGCTGAGTAGATTTGGGACATTAAACCCCATGAATCAACCAATTTTTTTTTTAAATTGTGTCCTTCTCAGGCAGTTTCAGGGTTTCCCTTTCAGTAAACCTCTTAGTTCTAAAAAGCCCAATGGCATCACAACAGACAAATGCCAACATCACGCTGCAATACTTTGGCTTCCACTGCCCACATGCAGGAATATTAAAAGGCTGGTTGACAATTACACCTTTTGTAGTGCAAATTTCAAACCCAGCTGTTGAAATATTCTTCTTTGCAGTTATATCATCTCTTACTGCGACAATTATGCCTTGAAATCAACCTGATGGCAACACGAACGAAACCCCAATGCAAATTCGAACAGGCTGTCGAGTAACGTGTTCTGAAATGCCCTACGAAGGAATAAATTCCTGCACCTCGACACCTTTCCTTGAGGGTGACTGAATCTAGGGCGCTCACCTGTAAGCATACCACTGACGATTCCTTTGTGGTGTGCTGGGCTGCTTTCACATTCTGCGTTTTCATACCAGCAAACCCCTCCCAGCCTCCCACTGCAGTGCGCACTCTCCTCGTTACAGCCTTCTTTAAGCCACCAGCTCTGACATAGGATGAGCTGGAAGGAGGGTATGAGAGACCTCTCTTAGCCACTCCCGACAGACCATCCCTCATGCAGCGTTGTTTCCTCGTTCGGTACCCTCATCCTCTACTTACTTCGCTTTCTTGCTTGCACTCTCTTCAAAAAACTTTCATTCATCCTCCGCTGCTCTAAGCGTTCGCTCGCTTTCATCTTCCCATGTAACAGCAGATTGCTTGCTCCGTTTCAGCGAGACCAAATGCATGAACTCCTAGGCTTAAAAGGGCCGAAAGTATGATTGGACGTACCTGTCAGGTGGTAGGCAACAACTTGCTTCCAGCGAGACGACAGTCCAGTAAGCGTGAGGACTAGACCATGTGTCGCATAGGTCAGCTCGCCCTCAGGCACTGGATTGGACAGTGGCGCCGTTGCAAGGCCAATTGGGTTCTTGACAGTTGGGTCAAAGTCGAGTCCCGCAGTGAGCTACATCTCATCAACCAAGATTGCGCAATGCTTCTCTTCTGGCCTCATTGTGTCGAGCTTGGCCTTGAGTGGAGGCAGCAGTTCCTCAAGAATTCCTTAAAAATAAAAAAAAACATGTAGTGCTTAAACTGCTGCCTAATAAGTCTGTATTTGCCAGTGGCAACATAAGCCAGTGAAGTTTGCATACACACCTGGTTCAAACTTGACTTCCTCGATACGCCTCAGCAGGGTGCGTTCTGACGGCAGAGGAATAACGTCCTCCTTCAGGATGCTGTAACCTCTGTTGCCACATGCCAAGCGGATTTGCAGGGCTTTCTGGACAGTTTTGTTAGTCCACCTGTTGCCACGTGGATCACAATTAGCAACATTGTGAACTTGGTCGGGGGCAAGGTGCGCAAGCTTGTTGCCTGAAAAACCAAAAGTAGTGAAAAAATTCACACCATGCACTTAGTTTTATTCTTATCACTGAGAATTAACTGGTGAACCTTATATGTGCGTTAGTGATGCAAGACCATCTTAAGCCAAGGAGGACCAAGACATCTAGTGAAGTACTCAAAAATGTGAGTAGAGCATTATTTTTAATTCTCCCTGGTAATGATTATCAAACATTTTAAACTGCATGTCAATGAGTCAGTTCTACCTAAATTGACAAAGAATTAGTACAAGAAAATAAACCTGAATGAGAAAAATATACACATAAAACCTGAACACAAACACTGATATATTGGCTTCATGCCATCAAATGTCTGTACAGCTGAAAACGTAAGTACAGAGATGGAATTTTGCTACTCGCATACCATTTTCCCCTTGTTTAGACCACAGTAAGCTTTAATGCCTTCATGCTCATACCCTCAGTGATGTCATCGCTATGCCAATCACACCAAAAGGCAAATCCTGCTACATCCAGCTATTTTAAATAATCTGTGCCGAACTAGGCATGTAACTTTGCTTTTACGGTTTATAGAAGCAAAGCTAACCGGCCATGCTCTGAATGATTTAGTGTAGCCCTTGCATCATATGCATGCATTCGTTAAAAAAAACATGTCTGAAAAGCTTACGCAAGAATCAGAACAGAAAAATTAAAATATAAAGAACAGACTAGAGTCACTAAAAACAAATAATTTTTTATTTATTGACTCTAGGACAGATGACACAAGCGCACCTACCGTCTCCCCACACGGTTGTCTCGGAAAAATGCAGCCAAGCATCGCGTGTTATGAAGATAGTCCTCCTAAAGCGGAGGCACTAGCTCTGAGAGCTTGTTACCGCACGCCAATTATATCACCTCCTTTGATGTGGTTGTGCTCGAACTTTGTACATTGATAAGGAGCGCTAACAAATTGTCAATTGATTTTCCTCTGCTTCAGTAATCGCGTTTTGAATTCACATCGGTTACGCTAGTCACTAAATAAAGACATTTTATTTCGTGACTCTATATTATGCTGCTTCGCTGAAGGCCAGTTTACCCCTTCAAAGCGTGTGTCCTGATGGTGCAAATTCCTGTTTTTCTGCTCCAAACTACACTTTCTGGCTGCTACGAAATCTCATTTTCTTGCTGCAAAAGGACTCGAGGAAATCGCATCACTGTGCACTGTTTTTACAACTCTGCTAGCTGCTCTACAAGCCCACTAATACAGTCAGTGCCTCATGCGAACCAAGATCCAAATAAAATTTAAAATGAAATGCTCACCAACAACACCATCCAGCTGTGTTTCCAGTTTCCTGGTATGCTTCTGTAGCAAATCCACTTTGCGCTTGAAGTCTTCAACCATCTCCTCATGGATGCACTGATGAAGACTGCACGCTGCTTCCTGGAATTTTAGCAGGGTTTCAAGGCACTTTAATGGACGCAGAAGTCAAATACTGCATAGCTTTTTTTACATATCTAGGATGTCAATAACTATGCACATAGCTTGAATATATATATATATATATATATATATATATATATATATATATATATATATATATATATATATATATATATATATATATATATATATATATATATATATATATATATATATATATATATATATATATCTTTTATAGCCCAGTTTAACCAGTGGGTTACAAATCTTCGTTACAATACCGAACTTTAAAATGCATCATACAAGGGAATGGCACTGTGCACCCACTGGATTCATGGCACAATGCCAAAGGAAAAAGCAACATGCTGCAACTATTGAACCAACAGTTAAAATGAGTTTAATGCTTATCTTAGTGACTGCAGGGTGCACTTTACGATACACATATTCTCTAGGTATTGACAGCACATGCTCTGGAACTGTCTTATAAAGTCTGCTGTTTTCAGGAACCGCAAATCATAGGTCAGCCGCTGATATATTTTCGAAGCTTTTCTACTATCTTTTTGATTGCTAATACTGGCAGCGCTAATTTTTAGTTGAAAAAGTTTAGTTAAATCTGTGGCACTGGCACGCAAGAACCAACTGTGTGCGTCATGAAGAGGCTCACTCAACAGCAGCCGAGATAAGGAACCAAAAAATTGGCAGAGACACTTACACACTTAACGCTGCTTGCGTGTATGAATGCGAAAGCATGAGCATACAGTCTTGAAACTGTGGCGTATATGTAGACACCGGTTACGGAGTGCCGCTAAACTAAATTGCTAGCGCAGTGGTTAAGTGATCCACCACTGCCTTGGCAGGCGGCTTTTTCCGAGGGACTGTTAGAGCCCAGGTTGTTTGCAACTAGTTTTTGTACCATTTTTAAGTATACACACACACAGACACATGCGCATAGAGACACACACACACACACACACACATAATTTCGCTTAATGGGGCTAGTAATGCGTTCGCATTAATACGAAGTTCACAGTTGCCAGGGCAACCAAAGAACAAACACATTATTCTGTTATAAACTCTATGTTTCCAAACACGCTTGTTTTTATTACCATTTGGGTGCCTTGGTGCATCTTCAAGACTGTCTGCTGCTTCTTAGTTGTGGCATAGCTGCACTGCCCTCCGCTCGCTGAAAGTACACAGTGCATGTACAATAGCTCCGGGCAGGATACAGAGGCAATGGCACCAAATTTCAGGCCTTAAACATTTAGAGGAATTCAGGATATCGCTGCAGAACAGATATTCAGCTTTGAGGAAGATGATCTTCATGCTGATACAATGAACGATAATCTGACAGCTATCATTGCGGAGTGCGCAATAGAAGTAGGCAGCACAATGGTTCGACAGGATACCGGCAAGCCATCATAGAAGACGAAAGATCTGATTAAAAAACATCTAAACATGAGGGCATCTAACCCTACAGACAGAATAGCTGGCAAAGGATAGGGTTAATTGGAGAGACATGAGAGAGGCCTTTGCCGTGCAGTGGGTGTAGTCGGGCTGACCATGATGATGAAACATTTATTGCCACATTTCGCACACCACTACTCTGGTATTACGGCTACTGGTTTTTCATACTATGGTACCTACTTTACCTGGCTCATCAGGCAAGGTCCAAGCATCCGTGTATTGTTTTTCCGGGACAAGTGCACCTGCCAAAATCGTGGTGTTAGAGTTCCTATTTCTAAGATGTAGAAAACCAGTAAACTCTATAGCGTAATACTTACTTATTTCGACCTCTACTTCCATTGCCAGTGGAGATGACAGCCTTGAGTAACCAACCACTTCAATGGTGCATGGCAGTGCTAAAAAGCAGAAACACATGTTTACCGTAACTTTTTACATGAGTATCACTCAGCAAAGCAGCTTTGGTCCGATTGATTCGATTAACATTATTTGACAGTTGCATCTAAACACACTGTAGCAGAGCTGAGTCACTTTGACGTCCCGCTGACAGCGACCTAGCACGTCACCCTCCAGTCTCTTCGTAAACCCGTTTCCTGTCGGCAATAAACGCTGTTCTTCACTGACTGCCAGCCTGCTCACATGGTGGCAGCGGTCCCTAGTCGGCATGTCGACGCTAGTCGACGCCAGCGTCTCTTCTTCCGCCACCGAAGCCCTTGGACACATCAGGCAAAGCTTGGCTAGGATGGAAAACGTGGAAGAGTGAGTTCACGTTGTTTTGTACAGCTACCCAGCTGATGAAGCAGAGCAAAGAGGTGCAGGCAGCCACACTGCTAGTGACGGTTGGTGAAGAAGCTAGAAATGCATACAGCACGTTCAAGTTTGAAGCAAAAGAAGACAAAAAAGACGTTGGCGTCCTGCTAAAAACGTTTTAGGATTTCTATGAGTTTGAGCCACGCAATGCGAAGATGCCACTTTTGAGCCACAAAATACCTAGCTTACCATAGGAACCATATCTGGAAAGCTCTAACGCTTTCAAATTTTCAATATTAAATATCGTTAACACAACTCCCGGCCAAATTCTGTCGACAACTATTTACTTCACGTTCAATGCACAAAAAAAGATGGAACAGAGTAAAGCGCACGACACAATGCGTCACGTACCCTATTCTGTTACTCCTTGTCTTTTTTCTTTCATGCCATGAGCTTGAATTATAGATTACCAACTCACCTACACACACCTCTGCCTCATTGAACTAAATCCACTTTCACACACAGATATGCTTACCTGTCTTATTAGGCTGAGCTTCGATCTCTGGTGCAGGAAGCCGCACTTCACAACCATGCACATTGCTGGGAAATGTGGTAGAGGCAGCAAGCTCCTCGGTGGTAGCCAATGTGGTTGAAATGCCAAGAAAGTCCGATACACATCTTCGAAGTCATGCATGATACGACATATAGCAGTGTATCAGCTAAATGCCATACCATGGGCTTGATCACTGCCTGGCCTCCTAGAAACCTTTCGCTTCGCATGTTTTTGCCGATTGTCTCATGCAGCGATTGTTGGAACAGCATTCCACTTGAGGAGCTTTCGGTCGTCAGACCTGCCAGTTTCAAACTGGCTTTCTTCAAAGTGGGCCTAACAAACAATAGTAAACAATCAGCAAACAAGGAAAATTTTAGTGAATGCAAAACATTGTTTGAATGCTTTAAATTTGCTTCAACGCCTCCCTCTCAAGTTTCCAAGAAGATTATTGGAATTTGTGCAGAGGTACAGCTAGCAGCTGTATTCAGCAGCATCACATTAGAACTTCTGAGTTTATCCCGCAGGGAAAGAAATCGCAAATGGGATAATCTAAGTTCGTGATAATTAGGGTACATGAGCTATCGCAGTGCGTTGTTTTCGAACTATTCGCTAAGGCAGTCACATCGTATAGGCTGTCAAAATGCTTTGAAACTCTTTTAGTGGATTCGTTACTCAGTGTGCAAAGAATGCATTCAGTTTACTTCCTAGTGGTGTCAAATTTCATGTCATATTCAAGGATGCAAAACCTTGTAGCAACATGGAATCGCCAAACGGAACGCGGAAATTTACGTAACGTGAACAGGCCAATCACTGTAACCGAACAGGCACCAAAAGAACAGGAGGAAGGAGTTTGTGACCGGTCAAAAGCACGCACTTGGACAAAGAGGTGCACGCCGAAAATAATAAAAAAAAACCTAAGAAGTGACGACAATTCTTTGGCACAACGGCGAACGCTAAATTTCCGTCATTAAATCCGTCAAGCAATTTCAAATTCTCATAAACAAGGGGGCAGAGGTCCACACTGAATGCACCAACGTTAATCAGAGTTCCTTGCGAATTTAGACGTCCACACAACGCCATGCAAACGCGAAGACAAACTTAAACAGCGTGCGGTAATTAAATTTTAAACAAAGCGATTATTTATGTCACAAATGCACTACAAAGAGCCTCACCTCACAAATCCTGGAGTGCGGAGTTGGCTCGAAATCATCGCGGCTCACGAGTTGCAGCCATGCGCGGAGTCGAGCACCGTCATTTTTCCCCAACGGAAAGCGCATAAAGCGTTTTCCATCATTCTGCGAGTTGAAACAGCCAACAACGCAGCAAAACGGCATCCTCGTATGCTCTTGTGCAGCTGAAATGCTGCGAGGCGCGGAATCCCTGGTCACTGAGTCGGTCACCGCCAGCACTCGCAGCGTCGCAGCACTAGGACTACCACAGTTGCCCGACTGAAAACGCATAAGCCACAAAATGGCAGCCCCCATGAACCGTCGCAGTGTAAACAAATATCACGTGATGCAAACTGACCAATGATCGTGGCGGCGGCACAGAACAATAGGAGAAAAGAGTGCCGGTACTCTAAGTCTTTATTTCGTGACTCTAGGCGTACGCGTCCAGCGTCGGCGCTCTTGGTGTACGCGGGAACGGGCGTCGAAAAGGGGAATGTATCTCCATGTTCCTGGCGCTGGCACGCTAGCACGGACATCTAGCACGGACAGATATCGGCGCCTCGCCGAGAATCGCTGGCGTCTTCTGCAGTGCGCATGCGCAGGCCGGTTTTGGCATCCACAAAGAGCGCGGACGCTGAGCGCGTACGCCAACGAAGGGCGGTTGGAGTTCGCGCTTTAGCTGTGTGGTTTACTAGAATTGATATGAATGAGATTAAAGTGAGGGGACACCAATGGAAATACTAATTTGACATCTTGCATTTATAATTGATGTAAACAATCAATCACTATTTCGATATACTCATGATGATGCCAGTCAATCACAAAATTGGTTGCAAAATTGATTTACAAGGAGGCCGCCATCTTGAATTCCTCGGACTTAGAAAATTGCACACCGAAGGGAGCTGGTAGCAGACCCTAAGAAATCGAGAGACTGATGAGTAAGAGCTCACGCTCTTAAAACTGCTGCAAGTATCCACATCACACAAGAAATGGTCCGCTTATCGCCTTTACTTTTTACGCCTACATAAAAGCTGCTGGGGGTGACAAAGACGAGTCTTAATTTACCGTTAATGACTCGTACGCTTTCACGGCACGACCCCTGCGAACAAGAGAACGAAGGGATGAAAGATGATGATGGCGACGATATAGGTAACTCCAACCAACACGAAATTTATCATAGCGCGGGATGCCACGGCTGTGGCTCAGTGGTATGAAGCGTACGGAAACAAAGAATGCCCATTTTAGGCGGCGTTGGTCACAATCCCTCTCTGCGCTCGTGGTTGCAAAGTTTCTTTTTTTTTTAGTACCGTCAAACGAATTTAGGAAGGTTTCGCTTCTGTCTGCTGATTGTGGGAGCTGGATGAATTTCTGCGCTAAAACTGTATTCGGAAGCTCATTACGGTCATTGTTTAAAAAATAATAAAATATCGGGACGCTGTAAGACCGGGACGCTTTTTTCGACAAAATTTGCGAAGCCGAGAGCGCCGCGACGCGTCGACGCTCAGCTGGAGATACATAAAGCAAAAAAGCGACGTGCGGTATCGCTCAATGCTAAAGCTAAATGTCATCAACGAGGGGCAAGCACTGCTAAGCGAGAAGGCCTGTCAAAGCAGCGACGCTGAGCCTTCTGTTAGTAGAAAAATTTGATTTCGGCGCCGCTGCACTAACTGTAAGATGCGGACATAGTTATCTATAGGAATTAGCGTGTTCGATTGAAAGAAGCCGGCCTAAATTGGGTTGCCCGCCCAGCCGCAAACACCACCAGGGGCGCGCTTTTCCTCCGACGCGGACACCTCGAGGAAACACGACCATTTCGATCCGACATTAGGTCATCTCCTCATAAAAAAGAGATATTTTATGCTGGATGAATCGCTTATCTTCAAGAAAGTCACGCTTGCGTGCACGGCGACACACTTCCTAGTTTTGTTAGCCAGGAAGCCGCTCTGTTACACACCTGTACATGAGAATGAGTCAACCTGTGTACACACACATGACGCGGCCAATCCTTTCCGTTATTTTTTTTTAAACACGTTATTTTCTTGCACTAATTCTCACCGAACAAGATAGCAAGTCTTAAGTCTTACCAAGCACGCGCTCACGTTTCCCCGCTGAGCGCTATACGAGCACAGTGACATCACGACTAAAAGAATAAAAGAATAGTGGCGCCATGCGTACTCAAAGCAATGCGAAAATATATGGCAATAAAGAATAAGATATCTGGCATTCTGCAGTGGTAACCGAGTCTCATAATAAACTGCACATCTCCAACTAATACCTTTAATTTTAACCCAATGTTTCGAAGCCGACTCGGCTCCTTCATCAGGGGTGACGAGGGCAGTAGCTAGCGTCTTTAAGTATGATGGGGAGGAGGGGGTCAAAGCAACGAAAGCTGTGATGCGAAAGGCGTGGGGGAGGGGGAGGGGGGTTTAGGCTGTTAGTCACGCTGGCGCACTGCAGGGAGGTGCGGAATGGCGACCTTTTTTTCGTTGAAGTCTCTGGGCATATAGTGGAGGCAGGTTTTCTTTTGTGCGGTTAATGTTGTTCGGGGTGGTTTAGATGTGCCAGGAGTCGAGAAAGAGCGTTTTGTGGTAATTTTTTCGGTTACGAGGATGCTGGTTTCTTCGAAGTTGATTCTATGGTCTGAGTCCTCGGAATGTTCGGCTACAGGATTGCTCTCTCTCGAGAAGTTGCGGACGTCATTTTTATGTTGCCGAATTCTTTCTTTGAGATTTTTGGTTTCGCCGATGTAGCTTGCGTCGCAGTCGGCGCGAGGAATTTTGTAGACAATTCCTTGGGCTCTTTCTCTCCGCGGCCGGTCTTTATGAACAGGTAGGCAAAGCGCAACAGTGTTTGTGGGCTTGTGCGCCACCTGGAGACCCCCTTTCTTCAGGAATCGGGCAGTGATTTCGCTGACACCTCCGACATAAGGTACAGTGACGTATTTTGGTGGTGGCGTTGGTCTTCGTGCGTTGATTTCTTGGCGCATGTTGTCGTAGTTTTGACGTCGAATGGTTTTTTAAATAATGTTCTTTGGCTAGCCGTTCATGAAGAGTTGTAATATCGTGAGTTGCTCTCTTTTTCTGTGAAGTTCTGTGCTTGTTCTGCTGATGAGACTGAGATGTGCAGTTTATTATATCTTCAAACCCAACCAGACGGGCAAATCTGTCAAAATGTTTAGTTTTAACCGAGTCTCCTGATTTTTGTGTTTACTTAGCGGTGTTCTTTTGTTTTTGATATAGTGGCGTCGGAGACTCGATGCACCGTGCTCGACCCCTTTCGTCACCAAATGATCTCTAGTGAAATGTTCAGTTTGCTCCATTCGACTCATTTCTTGCACACACAGCGAAAACACGTGCTTTTTGAAGCTGTCGCCAATTACGTGGCCGCAGAAGGGTCTTGCCCATTCAAAATGGTCGGGTTTATTTTGTACTGTACACAGGCCATGACAAGGAACGTAGTAAATGCTCTAAGTAAAAGCCTTTCAGCGTGCAGTCTTTTTCATTGAGTGAACAGGTGAGAACCATGGCCACTCGATGATGCGGTTCCATCCAGCGGCCGCATTGGTACCAACCGCTGCCTGCACAAGCTGGCAGAACAACGGCGGGCTAACGGGGTCGCATTATTTATTCTGGCACTGAGGCTTCAATTTTGGATTTCGACGTGGTCTCTCTGTACGTCTGAGATTTACTTGACCTGAAATAAAATAACCGGGAATATTTTACGGCCGCGAGTGAGTCTCGAACCCGGGGCGGCGAGAACACATCAGTTTTGCTGGTTACTGCATTAGACAACTGCAACAGCGCCACAGCCGCACATTCTGCGTCCTAAAATACCAGTCAATTGCGCTGTGTTTTGGATATCGTCGTCTTCTTCAACTGCATCCGTGCTCAACGGAACCGAACACCGAAACAGCACTGAAAACCGATGTGCTAGTGCTCCTAGTTGCATTGGGCGAAACCACGCTAAACTATCCGAAATTTGTTTTTATGCCACTGTTTACCTGTGTGATGCGCTGCGCTTTTAACAAAGCTGGTGGAATTCCTTAGGTTGGTGGAAGGCATTAAAGAATGTAACTGATCTTCTGCACAAGCTCTGATGTCAATTTTGGGAGATATTTGTACGTGTGTGGAGAGACCCTTTGCCGGGACTCACATTAGCGGTTGTAAGTTTTTTTTTTTGACAACCTGGAGACAAGAGTGTGTCCCTGACCTTTCCGCGCCGTTTTCGCAAAGGCACCGACTTCGTCGTGCCTCAAACCGTATGGAGGAGTAACATAACGCAGAAACAACGCACGATATTCAAAGAAATCATCATGAACAGCTACCCAAAAATTTTTATTGAAAAAAAAACATTCGACTTCAAAAACACTGCAATATGCGCCAAGAAATCAACGCACAAGGACCAGCGCCACCACCAAAATACGTCACTCTACCTTATGTCGGAGGCGTAAGCGAAACCTTCGCCCGAATCTTGAAAAAAGCGGGTCTTCAGGTTTCGCACAAGCCCACAAACACTGTTGTGCTTTGCCTACCTGTTTCCAAAGAGCGGCCGCCGCGAGAAAAAGCCCAAGGCATTGCCTACAAAATTCCTTGCGCCGACTGCGACGCAAGCTACATCGGCGCAACCAAAAATCTCAAAGAGAGAATACGGCAACATAGAAACGATGTCCGCAACTTCGCAAGAGAGTGCATGCCTGTAGCCAAAATTCCGCGGACTCACACCATATGATCAACATCGAAGAAACCAGCATCCTCGGAACCGAAAAAAATTACCAAAAAAGGCTCATTCTCGAATCCTGGCACATCCAAACCACCCCGAACAACATTAACCCCACAAAAGGAAACCTGCCCCTAGTATAGGCCCAGGGACTTCTTTCTTCAACTCAACGAAAGCAAGTCGCCATTGACCGCCTCGCCACAGTGCGACAACGTGACTCACAGCCTTAACCCCCCTTCCACCCCCTCCCACAAGCCTTTCCCATCACAGCTTTTGTTCATTTGACCGCCTCCTCCCCTCCATACTTAAAGAAGCTAGCTACTGCCCTCATACCCTTGTCACACGGAATTCCTCGAAGGCCTTTCCAGCAAAGGCACCTTTTTCGCCAAAGGAGCGAAAGCTTAAAGGAGCAGCGACGCACCTACACGGTGTAGCCCAAAGGTGAAACAGTCGTTCAGGCTTAGCACCCGCTCCTGTGCTCGAGGCGGCTGAAGTGAGTGTTTTAAAATTAAACTGGGGTATTCTTTTCATTCGTTGAGCTATGACAATTTTTTTTATTCTGATGGCTTCCTTAAAAGTATTGCAACAGCTACTCTCATCATCAGCAGCATGTATTGTGTATTGCCTTGGCCACCTGGAGCACTCGGTGTTGCTGCAACACTTTCACTGTCTTGAAATCTGTGCATAGAATATAAACACCCACACCAAAAGCAAAGCCAGACATACCTTTCGTATTTAAAAAAAATATTTTCAAACATTGTTGGCTGTATCTTTTTTATTTATTTTACTTTAGACGTTGGATGACACTGCGATCGTAGGTTCTCTAAAGCCGCGCCTTTGGTCTCCAAAGGTCTCTGAAGAGCGCCATCGCCTCCAAGGCCCTTAGCGGCAAAGGCGCAACATTTGTGCCATATAGCTGCACACCTTACGCCTTTCGATATAAGGTTTGGTTTATGGGGGTTTAACGTCCCAAAGCGACTAAGGCTATGAGGGACGCCGTAGTGAAGAGCTCTGGAAATTTCGACCACCTGGGGTTCTTTAACGTGCACTGACATGGCACAGTACACGGGCCTCTAGAATTTCGCCTCCATCGAAATTCGACCTTTGGATATAAGGACCTGATTCTTAAAGGCCTAGCGTTGTCCGTGTGACAGAGGTAGCAGCCACCACTGAATAAGGAGCCGAATCAGCTTCGAAACTTTGCGTTAAAATTAAAGTTTTTGGTTGGAGACATACACTTTATATGAGTCTTCAAATCAAACCAGATAGCCAAATCTGTCAAAATGTTCAGTTTTCATTCAACAAGCAACCACAGTCTGCGCTCCACGAT
This sequence comes from Amblyomma americanum, assembly GCF_052857255.1. NCBI lineage: Eukaryota > Metazoa > Arthropoda > Arachnida > Ixodida > Ixodidae > Amblyomma > Amblyomma americanum. The sequence continues at coordinate 525,095,755 of NC_135497.1, forward strand.
TCGAGGAAAAGTAAAAGGAGGGAAAAAAAAAGAAAGTCAGGCAAAGGTACAGCAGAAAACCCATCCCCACTGTCCTTTTCTTCCTCCCCCTTACCACCCTGAACCGGCTGTCCGTGTAGCTCTGGAAAAAAGAATTTTTCCCTACCTATGTGCCTGCTCACATCCTTGGCCCTTCACGTTACCGCCCCTCACCCTGGTTCATCCGTTTGATGCTGCGAACAGCGAGTCTTTTTCTCGTACCTTTTGTGGGAGGAACATTGCCAAAAATTGTGTCTGAAAGGTAGGGTGAAATTCAAGCAAGTTTTGGTTAACACGATTCCAAATTCTTTCTTGTTTGTTCCAAAATCCGCGACAACAGCAATGACGTATCGCTTTAAGCATGCTTCTCGAGGACGGTGTGTGATTCCTTCCCCAGTGCCGCCGTGTACCAATTAACTGGTTTACAATGAGCACAAGCTTTCTCGAAGCCTTGCGCTTGGTTCCTTTGAGTTAAAGTGGTTGGAAAATGCTCTTTCACCTAACCTTGTGTTGAAGAAAACACTTCATCCTATTGCGCTTGGTACGAGGTTCCCATTGCACTATTAAAACTCATCATCAGCAAAATAAAACATTTCTAAGAAATGAATACCCAAGATTCTTCACTTGATGTATCATCCAAAACCAAAAAGGAAGCAACGCAAACAACTCTATATGCTAACGCTAAGGACACGCCAGTGGCAAAAACGCGCATGCAGTTCGCACGCGAAAGATGTCAGCGAAAGCTTGGCCAGAATTGTCAGAAAGGAAGGAATGCAAACTACACACAAGCCGGCCACCGTTATCGGAAGCCTCCTCCGCTCCTTCAAAGACAGTCATCCGACAGAAAAGGCCTAAGGCGTGGTATGGAAAATACCCTGCTTCGAGTGCTTGGTATCGTAGGCTGTGAAAACCAATCAAAGTAAATTTAAAAGTCGCGGGAGGATGTTAATCGTTCCCTGGAAATGGCACCCTCTTCTTACAACCGCAGTCGGTACAACTCCCCCGGAGCCGCACCTCGAAGAAGTAATACACTGTAAAAAAAATGCTCCGCAGTACAGAGAAACCCGCTGGTAATGCGTTGCCGGAGGGTTTTCCGCAAGATGAGGTACGGACTGAATGTCAGAAACAGAGACTCCGTATGACGACTGTCACATTCTTGGTAACGGAAAGTTACGCCATGCTATGCACGAGACGAAATCGTTTTTTCACAACGAATGCTTATGTTTTGTTTTTATTGGAGTTTCCGCAATGTGTATGCATACGTCCTCCGTTCACTCGGAAGTCATTTCATCTAGAGCGGAAATTATCTGTATTGTAATTATGTACTTTCTGTAGTACATGAACATGCGTCTTCGTATAGCTTCTGCCCGCAATGTTCACTGCAGATATAGCCGTCCAGGTGCCGAAGAAATAAGTATTATGTACAAGGCTTTCCTTTACGCATATTATGTATTGCATACGTACAAAGAATGCAGCTTAGAATGAAAGAGTGGTAAGTGTTTGGGTGAGTACAAGTACATACGTTTTATTTTCATGGCAAACTACACACATTGTACATCTGCACATTGCTGTCGGATCCATCTGAAAAGCATAAAAAAAATCCTCATTTAGTGGTCACACAACATCAAATATAAATTTCACAAATACATTTCAACCATCCGCTATTGAACAATCGGCTTTCGTAGAAGCTTTCAAAAGCCATTCACCGAGAACCAACCCGTTATAATTTATTGCCCAAAATTCATTTCTCATAACAGTAAACAGTAAAAACCACAGGTCCAGAAAGAAGCAGACAAAATGCGCTTTCCCGGGCGGCACTGTGCGCATGAAAGTCTTTACAGTTGCTTATCATTTTGTGCAAAAAGAAAGTAGCTCAGGATGGGGGCCAGATGCAATTCAATGCAGGTGCCCTTCTGTACATAGTACTAAATGCACAACTTAGCGAGCAAGGAACATTGGTAACATCTGAAAAAGGTGGGAGACGCTTGCCGAATTTATCGTCCATCCAATTTGTTATAGGCAAGACAAGACGAAGCGAAAGTCCCGCAATCAGTTTATATCCAGTTCCCGGGCATGCCCGTTGCGGCAGATTATGACGCTTTTTATTATGACACAAACTTGGAATACGGCCCCAGGAAGCACACTTCCCCGAAACCGCATGTTTTCACTCATAGCTTCCATTATCTCAGCATGTGCAAGAAAATGTACTAATATCTGATGTCAGTGAAAATGCAGTCACACGTACCGGAAGCAGCTCACTAAGGCATTCCAATATCTCTGCAGTGTGCCTCACAAGGAACGGATGCTCAAGTTTCAAAAAAGGGCTCTTGGCCGAAATTTAACCAAAGGCCGTTGCCATGTGAACCTTTTCAAAATGATGACCCAGAAAGACGAAGTGTCCTCATGTGTCTGATGCAAAAGAAGGATGAAGGCATGAGTCTTTCTGCTTTTTGAACAGCTGTGATAAGTTTTTTACTTGTACTGCTTGGTGCAGCTTCAGTCTCCTTCTTGACATTTTGTGAAATAATTATATATCTGCAAAAGATCTCGCTAGCAAACATTTTGGCACTAATGGAGAAGCAAGAAGACCCATGTCCTAGGCCTTTTTTTTGTGACACTAAAGGAAGGCTTGCCTTTTAGAGTCATTGATTACGAAGAGGTCCATGTGGCAACAAACTTTGAGAGAATTCCTTCAAGGGCTCTTTGTTCTCATGAGGTGCCCTGTAGATATATCACAACACCTCAGTGAGCTGTTACCAGCCCTGTGAGTTCACTGTCACTTGACATCAAGGGTATGTACTTTTCCTCGCCACATGCAGCAATGATGTATATGTCAAGAGAAAGCATAAAAGATTTCTAAGTGCAATTCCAGATTGCTTGCGGAGGAAAGCACAAGAGTGGCCATGCTCAGCTGTTACCTTTGCTTCTTGCTCGAGTTCTACAGCGAGTACTACGTAATGACAGGTGTCTGCATCAACTCATATTTAACACCCGTCCTGTGCGACCTCCATCTTGCACTACATGACAGGCAACTTTATAACACCCTTCATGCAAAGAGTGTCATCAGGGTCGGTGTGTTCTGTCACTTTCCTGGTCCTGTGGTTTGTGCTGTGTTTTCTACTCTTAAATTATTTACTGCCTTCATTCTCCACTCCATGAAGCCTGAATGTGCTACACTGGGCTGCTCCACGCGTCGTGGCGCAGCCCAGTGGCCATTTTTTTCATACGACGGAGGCACTCAGCTCGAAAGCCATGCTTACTATATTCAGCAGACAAGGGTACATGTGAGACACATCATTAATAACTAATTCTCACAGTGGTATCTGGTGCAAGAATATATAAATACTACTCAATTTTTGCTTAAGTTTTCAGATACACTCTTAGATTAAAAACATAATTTGGCTACATTAGCAGAAGCACAGCACCAAGGTACTCACCAGTTACCTGAAGCACTGTACGCAAGTTCTCGTGCCATCATGAATACAGCACACTGTCCACGTCTTCATAATGCCATGTCACTCCAGCACTTAAGTAGCAAAATTTTCCTTTAAAAAAAGTAGTTTTGTTTATGTTAGACTGGTCATATTTAATTTTACTATATACTATGTACTTCTCATTGTACTGCCCCAGACTAAAAAATACTAATGATCACGCTTTGAATTATGTCATATGTGATCACCAAATTATGTGATCACCATTATGTGATCACCAATATGTTCTTAGAAATTCTGATTGAAATAAATCTGACAAAATATTATTTCAGAAAATGTGGCACAAGGAAGAAGGACGCTAGCTAGATAACCTGGACGAATGTTTTCAGTTGCATGCAGCCACCGGCACCATTGCACACAAAATGTACAATAAAGTGGGTTTTACCTTTCCGAATAGAATTTAATGCTGCAAACATTTAAGTAAAAAAATTTCAACCTTCCATTCCGCATAAAGGAAAGAAAATTCCTCTCGTTTTCTCACAAGCCTCTGCAAGTACACAATTCAGTGAATCTACTCTACAAGTACTTGAATCTATCAGCACGAGACAGGGACGAGAAAAGAAACAAAACAGGCACTGACTCGCAACTGAAGTTTATTGAAGTGAACAGAGAGTATACAGAAAAGCCACACGCCACAAACTACACAATTACACATAAGCTACATCACAACATAAGTAAAAGTTTACCCTTAACATTCCTCTCATCTACACAGTCCAACCCGCTGCATGTTAATGCTATGGGCAGCACACTCACACATTCGTCACCGAGTCATAAGATGTGTCTAGCCTCGATAATTTTCTGGTTAATCTGCTGTGAACGTAGTACCAAAATGCGTGTTGCCGAAAGGAATGGCTAGCAGCCTTCACATCCCTTGTAGTATGCAGATAAGTTACAACCCCTACCAATATCCAAATACCTCTCATGCTCCTGTAGTCTTACATTGATACACATTCCAGTTTCACCAACATAAACCCAACCACATGATAATGGTATGCAATGCATGCAATGGTTGCAAGGCACATATATGTTGCCACGTTTCACTCGACACATGTGCTTTTCCCTAACGAAATTCACAAAGTTATTAACAATTTTACAGATTGTAGACAACTTATTAGGGGCCGAACACACCATTTTTACGTCATACCTTCTGGCCACAGTTTTCAAATTTTGCAACAATTTATGTATGTACAGTAACACAGTCAGTCTTTTGGCATCTCACTGGCTGGCCCCAGCCTGATCATGCCAGTCCCTGCGAAGGGGTTTCAGCTTTTAACATGCTAAAGGGAAAAATGGCACAGCATCAAGTAACGAGGAAAGCAGGACCGCACACCCACGCACAAGTGCCAACCCTGGAGCAGATACAAAATCCAAGAGCGCGTGCTTGACATTCAGCGTTGACAGTCAAGGAAACGAGGAAACACGGATTTGAACGCTAAAGATTGAACGAGCCCGATCCTTGGCTGCCAACGCTGAATGTCAAGTACACGCTCTTAGATTCTGCATCCGCTCCAAAGATGGCACTTGTGCGTGGGTGTGCTCTCCTGTTGTCCTCGTTACTTGATGCTGCGCCATTCTTATCTTTAGCATGTCAGACCAACTTGCCCAATCTTATATGCTCAGCTTTAACAATTTATCGCACTTTTCTGCAATAGCATGGTTGGGAAATCATGCTTTCATTAGCCTTAAAATCTTCTCTTGGAAACCAGTTGTCACGCTGTAAAAGCATGGCTTCATAAATACCGAGCCTAGACTTGACGACGCAATGCTATCTTTCACTAGCTTAGAATCGTTCGACCAACAGTCAAGTAGCTGCTTAACACTCCTGGGTGAATATCGCTAGCACACATGGCGTGTGCAGAACATCAAGGTAAGGTTCAGAAACCGCAGCTCTTTTTGTTGGGACATTTTCTCCAAGGTAAACTTAAGACAAAGGCCTTGCTCCTTAAACAAGTTCACAATATGTACAGGTCCCACACTATCACAACCTTTGTAAAAGACCAGAAAATCATAGACGTAGTGAAAGATTTCCCCCAGCCCATGCAATTTCTTGGCAATCATTCCTTCCACCCTGCTTAAGAGAATATTGCTTAGCACAGGGGCAACCTTCGAATCGATACATTTAGCAGACTTTTGAACATATGCCGCACTGCCATACTCCACAAACATGCTCTTCACTTCAAATAAAAGGAGGCAAGTGCCAAAAAAGACTTATGTTACACACCCGTTCCTAAACACGAGCTCATCGTTGTGCTCCGATATACACATTCATAAGCTTTTCACAAGATCTTCATACGGGATAGAATAAAATAGTTCTACATCGACACTAATCACAAGACAATCCGCTGGATTGTCATTCTTAAGATACTCAACCACACTGCGAATTGAGTACAAGAAATGGATCTTCAAGATGCGAAGTAGACAGATGCTTTTGCAAATAACCAGAGATAATTTTGCATGAATCCTTTTCTGAAATTTATCTGAAGAGCATGTTATTGAATAGCATTTATTTGAAGAGCATGTTTGTAGAGTAGCGCAGTGCGGTATGTGTTCTAAAGTCTCGAATATGTAGTGGTTCAAAGGTTGACCTTGTGCTAAGCAATATTTTCTTGAGTAGGGTGGATAGAAAATTGTCCAGAATGTGCATGGGCTGGGGGAAAAATCTTTTGCTATGTCGATGATTTTCTGATCTTTTATAAAGGTTGTGATAGTTCGGGACCTGTACATCTTCTCAAGTTGTTTAAGGAGCAAGGCCTTTATCTCAGGTTTACCTTGGAGCAAATGTCCCAAGAAAAAGTCCTGTGGTTTCTGGTCCTTACCTTGATGTTCAGCACACTTCATGTGTGCTGGCGAGTGTTAAGCTGCTACCTGGCTACATGTCGACCATTCCAAGCTAGTGAAAGATAGCACTGCACTTTCTAGCGCGGGCTCAGAATTGATGAAATTATGCTTTCACAGCATGACGACTAGTTTCCAAGAGCAGATTTTAAGGTTAACGAACGCAGGATTTCCAAACCTTGTTACTGCAAGAGCATATGATAAATTGTTAAAGAAGCTGAGACAGTTTTGCGGTGACCGGCACAATCAGGCTGGGGCCAGCCAGCGAGATGCCAAAAGACCAGTTGTGTTACCGTATGTACATAAATTGTCGCACAATTTGAAAAATGTGGCCAGAAGGTATGATGTAAAAGTGGCTTTCTCGGCCCCTAATACGTTGTCTAAAGCATGTAAAATTTTAAGAATAATTCTGTGAATGTGGCTCGAGAAAAGTACACGTGTAGAGTGAAATGTATATGTACCTTGTAAAATGAATGTGGTATCAAATATTATCTTGTAATCTGGCTTAAGTAGGTGCAACTGGAAGGTGTATGAACGTAAGACTACAGGAACACAAGAGGGTAGGGGCTTGGCTAGGTGGTTGGGGTAACTCTGCTGTACACTGCACGGGATGTGAAGTCTGCTACAATTTCCTTTTGGCAACACGCATTTTGGCAGTAAATTCAGAGAGATTAAATGGGAGATTATCGAGGCTAGACACATCTTATGACTCCGTGAAGAATGTGTGTTTTGTCTATCGTGTTAACACACAATGAGTTGGACTACCTCGATCAGGGAAATGTTGAGGGCGATTTTTGACTCATGTTGTCCTGTATGCTTATCTGTAACTACATGGTTTATGGTATTGCTTGGCTTTTTATATATTCCCTGTTCACGCCAATAAACTTTAGTCGCGAGTCAGCACCTGTCTTGTCTCCTTTCTCATCCCTGTCTTTCACGCTGGTGGATTCACCGCAATGGCTCACCTCTGCAGAAATCCAAGGCATGACATTTTCCTCTTCACACTCGTGGTTCAGCGCATAATACGGCAAAGGCTTTTCAATTCCAAGGAAAGTTCATGGCTCCATTGAACACTGCCTCCTGCTTACAAGACACAGAGCAGCAATCATGGTAGATTCTACCTGTGACACAAAGAGCAAAGTTTTAGTTTGAGTTGACTAAACTAGGAAAGCAGCACAATATATCTATAGCCAAATAACTGAACTGAAAGAAATAGAGGGTAGTGTAATAGTGAACACATTGATATATTACATGTGAGATAATGCATAATATATTGCAATATCCAACACTGCTACCACTGCCTTAGCCAACTACTTCATAAATAACAATAAATGCAGTATCACAAAAATACTGATAACGTACTATTAGTGCTCATAGTAGCAGTGCAGGTTCCATGAACAAAAAGGGCCCAGTGCTGACTGTCGTTCCCACAGCAGCCTTGTGACCAATGGCCGGTGTATAGGAAAGAGGAGGAATGACTGAAAAGAGAAAGAGCCAGGGGGAAGGAAAATAGGTATAGAAGGGCTTAGGATATCATAGGCAAATAAGCTTGTTTAGACAGTGAGCACAAAATAAACATTACCACACAAGTAAAGACATACAAGACCAAACATATATATCATTGTGCAGAGTGGCAAACTTGATGCCATTTAGCCCAAAATGTTTTCAATAAAGTGATTATAATTATTAATAGAACAACTGACCGAGTGAAACCATAACAGGGATGAACAAGGAAGTTGTTAATATTCTGGCAGAAATTAAAAGAAGAAAATGGATCTGGCCAGGGCATACAATGCAGAGAATGAATCACCAATGGTATCTTAGGGCAACAGAATGAATTTGATGGATTTTAATGGCACAAGGGCATCTGTGGCCAAAGAGTGCCTTAGCACAAGTTAATTTCGTCTACTCAAGGTGAAATCAGAGACCCATTTCCCAAGCGTTTCATTCCAGATAAGCTGAGCACCACACCAGGAAACAGCTTGTGCATTGTATCGCAACAAAATGAATTTCACCCTAAGGAAAATACAGCAGGAGATAGCTGATTATAAGCTCACTAGATAAGATTAGGTGATTTCTGATAGTGTGGCATTGAGCTGGTGCAAGACACAGATAATTAAACTGGAAAAGGCCATTGTCCTGAGGTGAATGTAAACTAAGCAATGAGGATAATGAAATTCGCGACACTAGAGCTGTTAAGAATCAGCTCAAGTTCCATGCTTAAGATGATGCAAGTTCGCTCAGTGAAAAAAAATCATAAGTTCACCCAAGAATTGGTATCTTGGCGGTATCAGGCTGCAGGTGCAGATGAATTAATCCTGCCTCAAAGAAGAGCTACATAGAGCACAAAACATTTTAGGCCAGTCCTACACTGACAGCTGTTAATAACTATTCTAAAACTGTTTTTCATTGCACAAACAATAATACCGAGTTTGCGTTGGTCATGTGATTATGTTACTGAGGCTCTCCTAAAAATTCTAGCCAGAGCTAAAATACAAGGTGTCTCAACTAAGTTTTCATATCAACAATGAGAACATAAACACATGCAGATTATTCAAGTAGAAGTTTTATTCTTCATAACGTGCCCTACAAATTTTAAATTATACTGAAAAGTAATAGAGTGGAGTGCTTGTGCCAAAAATACTAAACCTCAACAACAAAGAGAACACAAGATAAAGGCAACAACATATTGCCCAAAATTTAAATGTTTGACAGAACAAATATGAAAAGAAAACCTCTCCACAACTGGAACAAAACAGCGTGATACCGAGCACACATTTGAAAATTGTTTCATCCAAATCCACAGTCTGGTGCTCCAGCACTCTTCAGCCAGCATGTCATGAAATGTACCATAGTTCTGGTAGCTGTAAAGAGTATACAGCTGATCCGGCATTTTGATATGTGAACAGTAACCCTCAATGACCACCAGGCTGAATACTTTCAAGAGGCTGTTCTAGTAACAAGACTGCAGTGAAACTCTTAGAAAGTTATGCTGGCGTAATAATGCAAACCGTTAATCTGAGAGTTCGCTACCACGCAACTCTGTAGTAACTCCTAAAGTGTTGCAATCGAATGAAAAAAAGGACTTGCTATTAAATAAACAAAAGTCAAGAGGCTGCAATGCAAGGCCACGACAGAAGTGCTGCAATACAGCAATAGCGATACAATGTACACTTTAAAGAACAGAATGAAACATGATCTTTTATCCTTAATTATCAGAATTTAAATATTAGTTTTCCTTGCTCTCTTGCAAAATTAAGTTTAGATCGTGAAAGCGTTTAAAAAGACAAGTATACAGAAAGAGATTTCCACACAGTGCGCTTACTTCCAGTGTCTTTTTGAGCACATCCACTATCTAAACATGGTAACCCAACTAGTCTAAACGCTGTCGTTATTCCAAAATTAAGCCTTTCACAAAGTGGGAGCCCCTTTCCCCATACGAGGTACACCATAACTAATCCAACACTTTTTTCAGATATGTTTTCTCTGAGAATAAACACTGTTTGAAGATTTTGCAATAGTACTTGTCTTTTCGATTCTACGAATGTATCATGCAAGTGTTCAATGAAATGACCGTCTGCTTATCTTGATCATTGCTCAAAATCAGGGTATAATGCACCATGAAGGGCAGGCTCTGCTTGATTTTTATGTTTTCCTAACGAAGCATGTACATGCAACCCTTCTGCTGGCTTGTATGCAGCAGGTTTGTCTAGCTAGGTGAACTGTGGTTTTGCTATAATGATGAAATGGTACTTTGGAAGTGAATGGCTTTCTAAAATGCATTTAACATACATACCGGGGCTTTAACAGCACCTGGTGTAAGCAACAAAAGTGGGGGGACCGCAGGAGTGGCCTAGTGGTCCGAGCATCTGCCTCGCAAGCAGGAGGTACGGAGTTCGATCCCCAGTGCCACCAGGTAACCAGCGGTGATACAATGGGTCGTTTCAATGGCCAGTTTAAAACTTGAAATAACCATGCTGCAATATATACAAAAAATGATTTGTGTGCTCACTCTTACATGACATAGTTAATCATATCATAGTGTTGGTAGTACACAAAATGCATGTGTGGAACATATACATGCACTGTTTTTGTTCACATCTTACCTGCTATGTGCTGTTATGGCATGTTATGTGCTGGGAAAGCAACAGTTAGTGAGCAATGTTGTGTTGCAGCCTTTCTTCTGGTGGAATTTGAATCATGTGAGGTGCAGCTGAAAGAAATTGTTTCATACATAAGTATATTTCATGTAACAGAACAAAAAGTGCACAGCCCCATCATGAGTTGTGGTTTAAACTAACAGCGAGCTTTTTACTACTCTATTTATTATATGATGCAAGTCAGTGATGCTGGAGGCACAAAACTAAATACTGTGAGGTAACAAGAGCTAATATGGACAATCATGCCTTTAAGAGATATTGTCAATATATATTTTCCTGAATGAACTAAAGTTATCCTTAGAAGCATTCAGAGGAAGATAATTTTGCTAAATGCCTTTTGCCAGAATAGGCCTTTTATGAACCAGTTGCAAATGAAAAGAATAACTTTAAGACCATGCTATGCATGCTCTAACACCAAAGTAGTTGCATACAAGCAGTATACTATGCCCCTAGTTTTATGGTGGGCCTGTACTGCACAATTTTCATGCAAGGTAGTGAAAGGTATGTGCCATGAAACAGACCTCTGCTTCTCTGAAACTGGCCAATAAGTACTGGGGTTTTAAGGCAGGAAAGAAGTTACATAGTTCCTTCTGCAGGTTTTGAACTTCAAGTTAGTTATTTGAAAAATATCAATCCCTGAACTGCAATGATTGAAGTTTTTAGCAAATAACATTTCCATTGTAACAGTGGAAACGCTCTTTTATTTGAGGAACGACTTTTCAAAAGCCTGCGTTTCATGGTGGCTGTCAAGTAGCCCTGATAAAGAGAAACCAGTCATGACACACGACCAAGCCCCCGTAGCACATTTTCAACTATACCCTCATGATATAGCTTTAAAGTAAGTGTTAAGCAATACAAATACAAATCCCTTGATTTCCTTCATGATTTATCACTGGTGTATACATACAAAGATAACCGTACAAGATGTGGAGTGCATGGTACAGAGAGAGTAGGCAGATGGTTTCTTGACACTCAAAAAGTGAACAAGGGAAGGAAAAATCGCAGGGTGCTTGCCGTTTCGACAAGACAACTTGTTTTCGTCTGGGGTCAACATATACAGAGGAAACTTGGAATCAAGTACAGGGTTGTCCACTCTTAGTGCGAACACGCGAGCACATGGCTGTGCTCTTTGGGCCACTGTGTCTGACATTGCCACACATCGAAGTGTAACATGACACGAAGCACCACATCCAGGTGCATCTCCTCTTGCGCCATTTTGCAGCGATGAGTGGCTGCGCCGCACACAGTGGACCTCTAAAGAGTGCGGCCATGCGCTCACATGTTTGCACTAAATGTGGCCAGCTCTGTACATTGCGGAATTGGCATAATTATTTGAAAAGGCCTTGCACATGGTCAGAGGTTTCCCAACCCATAAATTCCCCCTCCTTTCCTGCTTTCTTTAATTTCTCGTTATACTTTAACCTTACGCCCTGCACCTCCTGACATCACTTCTCGGAACCTTGGCTGCCATACTCCTCCCCCTCCCCCTTCTTTTTGCCTTTTCTCCGAACCTGCCCTCATTTTCTCTTTTTCCTTCAAATTATTTTGCCCCCCCCTGGCATTTTATTCTGCCATGCTGCTTAATTCCTTTATCCTAGTTTTTCAGGAAAAGGCAGCCAGCCATACCAAGCCACCTGTTGCGGCTGAACATAAAGTCATTCAAGCCCACTATCCACACTCCATACCCCGAGATTCCTTTCTACTGAATTGGGCTTTTTTGTTTTCACAGTTTTGCAGGTCAACCGGTTAATCTTCTTTAGCAGCTATCATGCCTGGTCAAGGTTCACGCTCCCCATCGTAACGCCCTTCCCATATCGCACCCTCGTCCCACACAACAGGCCTTTCGCCTCGAAGTGAAAACCTTATTTAAACCCCACCAATGATGAACACTTTGCCAGACAAAGACAAGTCCTCTTGTCGAAACGTCGGCAAGCACCCTGAGGCTTTTCCCTTCCTTATTCAGTTTGTGAGATACCAGGGACAGGTGTTCAAGCAGCCATACCACACTAATACCCCTGTCACACGGGCACCGCAAAGGCCTTTGAGAATCATATCCAAAGGCGTAAGGAGTGCAGCTACCCGGTACAAATGTTGCGCCTTTGTCGCTAAGGGCCTTGGAGGCGAAGGCGCTCAACCGAGACCTTCGGAGCCCAAAGACGCGGCATTCGAGAAGCTGTGATCGCAGTACCATCCAAAGTCAAAAAGTAAAAGCAATAAAAAAAATAGATAAGCTAATATTGTTTGAAAACATTTTTTTTCAAATACGAAAGGTGTGTCTGGCTTTGGTTTTTGTACGGGTGTTTATGTTTTATGTTCAAATTTCAAGACAGTGAAAGTGTTGCGGCAACACCGAGCGCCCATGGTGGCCAAGGCAATGCACGTACAAAACCTGCTCCTGCTGATGAGAGTAGCTGTTGCAGTACTTTTAAGGAAGCAATCAGAATAAAAAAATTGTCAAAGCTCAACGAATGAACAGAATACATACACCACTTTAATTTTAGAACACTCACTTCAGCCACCTCGAGTATAGCAGCGGGTGCTAAGCCTGAACGACTTTCACCTTTGGGCTGCACCGTGTAGCTGCATCGCTGCTCCTTTAAGCTTTCGCTCCTTTGGTGAAAAATGGTGCCTTTGCTGGAAAGGCCTTCGAGGAATGCCATGTGACAGGGGTATAAAGCACATTTTTTACTGACACGAAAGACTCAGTGCCTTTAGTTCTGACAACATTCTGAATCATGCTTTGGTGGCTTAGCATATCAAAATACTGGACATGACAAAATCAGCTAATTAGTGAGGGCTATTATTTGCTATAGGTAAAATTATAACATTCTCCTAAAATAATGAAAAGAAACCACCAGCACTGACATCAATGTACAATTTGGCTGCAACATACTGACATGACAATATAGTTACACGTAAATTCCCTTTTTGCACTTCAAAACTGCATGCATTATTTCTAGAAAGTGCGAGAACAGAAGCTCATACATAGTGCCAAAGAAAAGAGTGCATAATAGTACCACTTATGAGGTGTTTATCGGCAACTGCAATGAGCAAGGCTATGTTAATGGCAATCCAGAGTTATTATGTGTCTTACGAGCGCATGCACTTGGGAGGTGATAGCAGCTGTGGACGCAGCTGTCCATCGCAGTTTTGAGTCTGTCGAGATAACACATGGGGTAAGGTATTCCCTGTTTTGCTGCCGAAGGCAAAACCGTCAGCGAGTGGAGTTGCCTTGCTATTCACTGTCAATATCTACTGCTCAAAGTAAAGGAAACTAGGGCATAAAACATACAGCATTTCATATTATGCTTTGGCCAAATGCAGTGAGAATGAAACAGACTAGAGACTTGTCTTATGACGTTTGCACTCTTTACTTTGCACCAGAGGAAAATAAATTTATGTACAGTTGACCTACTGCTTGCCACAGTCCTAGAAGAAATGAATCCAGGTCTCAGAAATTCTACCGAGAGAATATTGATGCTGCATGTGCATTTCTCTGAACTGTTCTGAAATATGCAGAAGTTACCAATTTTTTTACTACCTGATTACATACTGTAATCTTTGCAAGGAATATGAGGTTAACGGACTGGGAAAAAATGTCAGGAATGGTACTGGGCACATGGACAAACAAATGACCCACTGGGCGTCCCCAGGAGCTCTGCTACCAGGCACCCCTAGCAACAGTAGTCAATTTTCCAGATCCAAAGGAGCCATGCGAATGATTGCCGAAAAGCCAAGTTTAAGGACAGCAGATGCATGAACACAAAACAGTTTTCCAACTTTGTTTCAGTGTGATAAATGGTTTCAAATCTCTAGACTATATCTGGTAGTACACAAATTATCAGAACACCATCTCCCGCTCAGAATCGTCTCAAAACACATTCGACACGCAGTACCAACATGGACAGTTCGTGCTTAATTGAATACAAAAGTTTACGCTGATCGACCAATATTACTCTAAATAGAGACAGAAAGCGCATGCACGTTGTACTGATGTTATCGTGAACATAACATGCGACGAGACGCAGGGTTACAATACAAACAAAAAACCGCTTTCAAAATTTGAGAACAAAAGGCTCACCTTCTCACAAGTTCGCCAAACCGGAGACGTTGCCGAGTTGCTGCCGCCAAAGTCACTCGCAATGCACAGAAACAATAAAAATGCAGCGCCACTGACTTTCCTTGAGCAATTCCAGTCGATTGAACTTCCAACTGTTCGCACCGACTACCTCTGCAAACATATCTAAAAGTTAGCGGCGCAGGCCACGCCATTTGCAATTTACGGAGCTACACGGGAAATTCATAGCGCCATTCGCGTATTCGCGCTCAAGCTCACGTCGCTGATGTTGCAAAGGCGCACAACGGCAAAAACATATAAGATGTATTTAATTTTCGGTAGCTTTTTTAGCTGACAACCTGAATCATTTGAAATAATGTTTTTTCTTTTCGTTGCATGAACGTTATTACCACGAGCGGCAGCGCAGCTTGACCATGGCTAGCCATGGCGAAGTCGAAGCGCTAGCCGAGCCCGCAGTCGGAAACATGTGCGCAGTTAGCGCAGTGTGGAGTTGAATGAACAGGCGCTATGGAATGGGTTTTTGTTCTTCCGTGTTCGCTGCGTGCGTCCTGCGCGTTGTGTGTCTTTAGTATGTGTGTGTGTATGTGTGTGGCCGGAACGCTGCATTGGAGTGTACATACAACAGCTCGCTGTCCCGTGCGGCATCGGTGCGTAGTAAAACGATCATGCAGAATGTGCGTTACAATGCCAGTGGCCCTGCACGAAAGAGAAGACTTGAAGCCGAAGGAAAAGCTGCTCTCCCTCGTGGGACTGCAAGAATCTGGCGAGTAACAGTCGACGCGCGTTTCGGTGGATGATTCCGTTTACCACGCCAAAAAATTCAGCACTGGCCAACAGCAATGATGAACTGCTGCTGCATCATCACCTGTGTGATGTTTGTGACAAGCTTGTTGGATGTGAACGTGGCCATGAATGGTATTCGCCGAGCAGTGGCCCTCAGGGCGTGGCACCAGTGGATACCTGAAGACGATCACTGTGTGCCCGCGCCCTGGCGCCTCGCATTCAACCGAATGCTTTGGCGTTAATTATTTATATCTGAATTTCACACGTAGTTGGACTCGCAAATATTACAGCGTACAAACGTACCGTCGGAAGAGCACCCTTTTTTATTTTTTTTAGGGAAGGGGTGGGGGAATTACCGTCTACTCAAATTTAATGTCACTAATATTTTGAGCTTATTTTCTAAACAGGTGCCGTGGTGGCACTGTAAGCAATGCATTTACTGGGCAGAAGTTTATTTTATGTTGTGTTGGCACAAGGTTAATGATTGTCATTGTACTGTGGTGCCATGTTCAAACAAAACACATAATTGTACTCTCTTTGAAGAATGTCTATTGAGGTAATAAATTACTGAGCAGCGAGTATTCACTGTGGTAAATGCGATGAACGTTACTGAATTACTTCACACTTGTCATGTTCTGTTGTCGTTAGTGATTACGTATGCCTTGGTGTCTGCTGCTTTCCAGTGTAGGGGTCGAGAGGCATGTCGAGCTCCACTTAGCAGCTTTTTTTCCTTCCACTCTCTACTGGCCAACGTGGTAAAATAAACTCAACATAATGCGTGATTGCTCAGACCTAGATTAGACTACCATTTCACTTATTTACTCTCAGGGCCAATTGGCATCGAAGAGAGGAGAGCGACTAACATAAATACATGTGTAGGCAGATTAATTAAAATGATTATACACAGCAGACTTGAAGGCATTGGATGCAGTGGTGGACATGACGAAGGCAGAGAAGATGTGACAGCTGGAAACGTAGAAAAGGGGAGATCTGCGTGAGTTTGTACGCGACTTAAGGTGAACGCTAGCAAAAAATTAAGAAGGCGCAGAAGACTGAGGCCAGAGTTAAAACTGTAGTTTAACAGAGGAAAGCACCTCCCAGCAAGCCAAAATGTGCACATGCAAGCAGTTATGTGAACACAGAACATAAAAAATGAAACTCCTTTTTGGACAGAAGGAAAGCTAAGGCACATTGCTTATTGTGATGTTGCTTAAAAAGTGGGTGTCTAGTTGTTGCCCTTCATATCTGGTCCTTCCACACCCAGCAACTGAAATGCCATCAAAAAGGAGCATCTCCAATCACTCTAATTACATGGGAGGTACACATCGCCAGATGTCAGAGGCTTGGCGTCTCATCTTGCAGACTAGCTAGTTTGGCAGATTTAAACTTTACCGCATGTAAGAGGCATGCGGTAGCCTTGAAGGGGAGTATTTTATAAGTGTTACAGCATATTGTACAGTCTGGCATGCTTCATTATTTACATCACAGTAATATGCTAGCACAGGCTGGAAAGTTTGTAAGTGAACAGAAAAAAACAATGTTCATGCCATATCTTAGACACAATGTTAGTATTGTATAAAAAGTGCAAATAAGGAATTCCTCATTTCTTTGTCAGCTTTTTCTTTCTGTGCATTGATTTTTTGCAAGTTAGCAAGGTTCTACAGTCTTGTGTGCCTATCGGCTGGCCCCTTGTTTGTCAAAGGTACCGAGTACACAATGGGTCGTGTCAGTGCAAGCTAAGTAAACGATGGATAGAAATTCGTTCTTTCAGAGTATTTCCAGAAAAAACTGCTGTATGTTCCTCACATTTCCTACTCAGGATGGGGGAACAGCATCGATGGTGCACATCCTCCTTGTCACTGCAGCAATTATGGCTGCTCGCTGCTTTTTGGTGGCGTTTCATTTATCTGCAGGAAGAGCAGGCATGAATGGGCGGCAATAGGTACCTACTAAATTAAACATTGCATTGAGCAATATGTTGTTGTGTCGGTGCTTTTGTTATCCATGAAGGAGTTGGGGTTTTGATTAATGGTTGTGTAGCAAAGATGTAACTGCTACATTGCACTGCATTCACAGATTTGTTTGCCCATGCTTTTGGTTTACTCAGTTGTTTATTTCCTTACAAAATGGCAGATGGAAATTCGGCTTCAACTTGTGCACTTTCATCATGTTTGCAATGTACTTTCAGCTGGTGTTCAGTTTCACTTTGGAGAAGTTGTCCAACCATTGTCTGTGTCTAAATGTTTTCTAACAGTTGACCTCATTACGCAGCATTTCTCACAGAAAGCAGATGTTGCAGTAACATTTTTATTAAATCTTACTCTATTATGTGGCTAGCAATGTAGCGAAAGATATTTTCATCAAGTCAGCTTTTAGCATTATAGCAAATTAAGGCCTTTTTTATTTAACGTTGCTCACAATTTGTACCAATCACTCAACCTTGAAGCAACGTAATGCGTTATCACCCTTCCTCGGCTCTTCATTGTGTTAATCACATTAGACATGCTCACGGTCGTTCGCCATGCTAGTTTGCGGACATTGTTGGCCACTCGTCCGAGAGTGCCTATAAGTGCTGTTGCAGATATTCGCAACACGGTAAAGTCACTGCATATTAAGGGCCGGGCGCACGTAGCGTCCTGTCACTAATTAATCATGCGACTGCCACATAGCACAAGCGGGCTGGGTGGACAGCCCAGCCGTCGTGCTGGAGAAACCCAGTAAGCTTTGAAACCTCGTGTTATACGACAATAACTTCCGTTCATTTCTCAGCAAATTTAAATCGTAATCAAGAACATTTAATTAATGTTTGACTCTTGATTGCTGCTCTGGGTAACGGCGTATTTACTTGTATGCCGAACAGATGGCGCAGTCTTCGGAATACTTCACAGCATGCCATTCTATGAAGTCTTCGTTAGTGGTTCATAGTTTACGTACACCATTGATATAATTGCCGAAACTAGCATCGATTACAGCAATGGTAAAGCCCTTATCGACGGTGAACAATCGAATCATGGGGTGCACTTTACCAACTTAGAAAAAAATTTTGTGAACTACCACACTATTAATTGTTACATTGGACAAATCACCTACTGCCATAAAACGCAGCATCAGGTTTGCCGCCTGGCACTTACAACATTCACTTCAAGGCATCCGTGCTGCACTTTCTCCACATCGACAAAACTTTCGAAGAGCTGTCTGCTAATGAGCCTAATCATCATCATCATCATCAGCCCTAATACACCCACTGCAGAGCAAAGGCTTCTCCCACGTCTCTCCAATTAACCCTATCCTTTGCCAGCTGCATCCACCCTTTGCCTGCAAACTTCTTAATCTCATCCGCCCACCTAACCTTCTGCCGCCCCCTGCTCCGCTTACTTTCTCTTGGAATCCACTCCGTTACCCTTAAGGACCAGCGGTTATCTTGCCTTCGCATTACATGCCCTGCCCAAGCCCATTTCTTTCTCTTGATTTCGACTAGGATGTCATTAACCCGTGTTTGTTCCCTCACCCACTCTGCCCGCTTCCGATCTCTTAACGTTACACCTATCATTTTTCTTTCCATGGCTCGCTGCGTTGTCCTTAACTTAAGCTGCTCTTTTCGTTAGCCTCCACGTTTCTGCCCCGTAGGTGAGTACCGGTAAGATTATGCTGTTGTACACTTTCCTCTTGAGGGAAATTGGTAAACTACCACTCATGATCTGCGAGAATTTGCCATATGCGCTCCACCCCATTCTTATCCTTCTAGTTATCTCCCTCTCATGATCCGGATCAGCTGTCACTACCTGCCCTAAGTAGACGTATTCTGTCACAATTTCTAGGCTCTCGCTGCCGATTGTGAACTGGTGTTTCCTTGCTAGGCTGTTGAACATTACCTTGGTTTTCTGCATGTTAATTTTTAGACCCATCGATCTGCTCTGCCTGTCTAACTCATTGATCATGATTTGCAGTTCACCTCCTGAGTGACTCAGCAAGGCAATGCCATCAGCAAATCGCAGATTATTTAGGTATTCTCCATTTATTCTTATTCCCAACTGTTCCCAATTCAGGCCTCGAAATACCTCCTGTAGACATGCGGTGAACAGCATTGACGAGATCGTGTCTCCTTGCCTGACGCCCTTCCTTATTGGAATTTTATTGCTGACTTTATGGAGGACTATAGTAGCTCTGCAGTTGCTGTATATATCTTCCAGTATTTTGACATAAGGCTCTTCTACCCCCTGATTACGCAATGCCTGTATGACTGCTGAGGTTTCCACTGAGTCGAATGCTTTCTCGAAATCAATGAAAGCTATATATAGAGGTTGATTATATTCTGCGCATTTCTCTATCACCTGATTGATAGTGTGAATATGATCTATTGTGGAATATCATTTACGAAAGCCTGCCTGGTCATTTGGTTGATTAAAGTCTAACGTTGCCCTCACTCTATTAGCGATTACCTTAGTAAATACTTTGTAGGCAACGGATAGTAAGCTGATCGGCCGGTAATTTTTCAAGTCCTTGGCGTCTCCCTTCTTATGAATTAAGATAATGTTTGCATTCTTCCAAGCTTCTGGTACAGTCGAGGTCATAAGGCATTGCGTATACAGGGTGGCTAGTTTTTTTAGCACGATGTCCCCTCCATCCTTCAACAGATCTGCTGTTACCTGATCCTCCCCAGCTGCTTTTCCCCGTTTCATTGCTTCTAAGGCTTTCTTTACTTCATCTTTCGTTACTGGCGGGATGACGCATTGCTGTGCACTGCTGTCTTTCTCATTAACGCTCTGATTACATTGGCTACTGTACAGGTCTGTGTAGAACTCTTCGGCTACGTTTGCTATCTTATCCATATTGCTAATGACATTGCCCTGCTTGTCTCTTAATGCATACATCTGGTCTTTACCTATGCCTAGTTTCCTCTTCACTGTTTTTAGGCTACCTTCGTTCTTTATAGCATGCTCGATTTTCTCCATATTAAACTTCCTTATGTCGGCTACCTTGCGCTTAGTTATTAACTTTGATAGCTCCGTTAGTTCTATTCTATCGGTAGCGTTAGATGCCCTCATGTTTTGGCGCTTCTTAATCAGATCTTTCGTCACCTGAGATAGCTTCCCGGTATCCTTTCGAACTGTCCTACCGCCTATTTCTACTGCGCACTCCGTAATTATTCACGTCAGATTATCGTGCATTGAATGAACATCAAGATAATCTTCCTCAGTTAAAGCCGAATATCTGTATTGCAGCGCTATCCTAAACTCCTGTGCTTTTCCTCTTACGGCTAACTCGTTAATGGTCTTCTTCTTCACTAGCTTCTTCCGATCCCTCTTCAAGTCAAAGCTAATTCTAGACCTTACCATTCTGTGGTCGCTACAACGCACCTTTCCGAGGACGGCCACATCCTGAATGATGCCAGGTTTAGCGCATATTATGAAGTCGATTTCATTTTTAATCTCACCATTAGGGCTCTTCCAGGTCCACTTCCTGTTTTCTCGTTTGCGGAAGAAGGTATTCATGATCCGTAAATTATTTCTATCCGCGAATTCGACTAATAACTCTCCCCTGCTATTTCTAGAGCCTATCCCATAGTCACCTACCGCGTGGTCGTCAGCCTGCTTCTTGCCCACCTTCGCATTGAAGTCGTCCATCAGTACAGTGTACTGCGATTTTACTTTATTCATTGCCGATTCTACGTCCTCATAGAAACTTTCAACGGTCTGGTCATCATGGCTGGATGTGGGTGCGTAGGCCTGCACCACTTTCAGCTTGTACCTCTTATTCAGCCTAATTACTATAGCTGCTACCCTCTCGGTAATACTGTAGAACTCCTCTACGTTGCCAGCTATATCCTTATTAATGAGGAATCCCACACCTAGTTCTCGTCTACCCTCTAACCCGCGATAGCACAGTATGTGTCCGTCCTTTAGTACTGTATACGCCTCACCTGTCCTCCTAACTTCGCTAAGCCCTATCACATCCCATTTTATTCCCGCTAGTTCCTCAAACAGCACGGCTAGGCTAGCCTCACTGGCTAAAGTTCTAGCGTTAAACGTTGCCAGGTTCAGATTCCAATGGCGGCCTGTCCGCCTGAGCCTAATAATATTGTTCAATTGTAGTCATTAATACACGATTTTGATATTTTCAATGCACAGTGCAAGACCCATATACAAGTATCGGTGAGTGAGCTCTAGGTATTAGCGTCCGGGAATTTCATTCCCCCGGAGTTTCGGAGCTGCATTGTTTTGCACTGTTAATACGCACGCAATTCCACTATCACCAATGCCTGTGTGGTCACTGTATGCGCTTAATTAAAAGTGTACCTGTCAAGCAAAAGAGTCTCCTTATAGTTTCCTCTATATACCTCACAGAAGGCATGCACTTTCTTGTAGCATTTGATGTAGCAGCCCATGATCATAGCCTCACTCAGATGGGGGCACTTTTGATAAAAGTGTGCATTCGTACGGCACGGCTCAACCTCCCAAAGCAAACTACCAAAACAGGGACACTGCAGCAAAGACGTGCGCCTTGCCAAAACACCGAGAGAGGGCGCCACGCCTTCTTGCCGATGCAGAGAATGCATGAGCAATAGAAAAACAGCGCACGAAATCTTTTGCTTCATTAAAATGTAACATACTTTATATTTCTTTAAAGGCAGGACATTACGCTACCTGAAGCTCTGAGATATTGTCGATATATTGTAAATTAGGGCTGTGGTGAGCGATAAGGTGAAGTCAAGTGGGGTATTTTTCAGGGCCTCGCCACAGGCTCCATGCTATCGCAGCTTATTGCGGACGGTAAACGCAGCATGTAAGCTACATTGATGAAACTCTATTAAAATAAACTTTAAGGAGAGTTTAACATCTTGGCGAGAGAGCTATTCTCTAAATTTTATGCGCGACGAGGTATAAATTTATATATTTCATCGCCATTGAGTTACGCGCCGCCGCGCCGCCGGCTGTCGCAAGATGGCGCGACCGGCGCATGAACCAGAATCCTGGGGATGTGTAAATAACTTTTCCAGGAACAACTAGTGAACTGCTAGGCAATGGCGCCACAGCGCCGTGTGTGTACACTAGCCCTGCATGCCTTCTGAGTAGTCGCGTCATTCACACTGAGCGCAGCCGTCCCGACGCGATTGTGCAACAAACAGCGAAGCGCATAATATGATACACGGGCGACAGAATATAGCATTTGCACTTACCGGTACTTTTTGTTCAGGTTGTCAATTTTCATCCGAACTAGCTTTGTGCTATAGGGTCCCTCGTCGGCGTGTAGTCCCGCGTTCAAATGGGCTGTGATGGCAGCATAAATTTTCGCGTTCCTCACATTTCCACGAAGATGGGGCAGATGGTTTTCCCAGATTTGTATCAGGCTCTCCGTGGTTGGCGGAGGCCAACTCGTACGTCTCGCATCGCAGGCCGGCCTGCCGGCCGCCATCTTCTCGGTTAGTGATGATAACCGAGGTTGCCAATCTCGGTTAGCGATAACCGCGGTTAGCGGCATAACCGCAGTTTCCTTCGCCGTGTAACAGCAGCTAACCATGGTTCCGCTTAACCGCGTTTAACCCTGCCCGTGTAAAAGGGGTATTGCTGGTATCCGCAAGCGGTCAGTTGACAACTTCCAGAATAGTAGCACCCTCTGCAATATTGAATATATTTTTCAAACGAAAACCCACCCTCCTGCCCATTTCCGCATTCTTGTTGGAAAAGGAAGAGGGAAGATGCTTTTTTATCTGTATGAGAGAGTACACTGTAAAAAAATTCCGTACCTATAACGTAGACTATGTACGTTTTAAATACAGAATCACTTCTGCTTTCAATGAAACGTAGGGAATGACCGTATATTCAGTCCAGTATTGAAGGAAACGTCCGTGTTCCTCTGTAGTCGATGCAGGGAAAAATACTAAACATTCAATTTAAGGAATCAAAACTTAACACGACAGGACGGTTGACCCCATCGACTATGTGTTGCACCAAATGCACTAATAACTTGCTTAAAGGCAGCAAAAACAGAAGATGCTTATGATGTGACGCCACTTTTACACGATGAACTGCTGGCCCACGGACTATAGGCATCACATGACATCCGATTTTTTATTTGTCTGGTTTACTCTTAGCCAACAATGTCCGCAAACTAGCATGGCGAACGACCGTGAGCATGTCTAATGTGATTAACACAATGAAGAGCCGAGGAAGGGTGATAACGCGTTGCGTTGCTTCAAGGTTGAGTGATTGGTACAAATTGTGAGCAACGTTAAATAACAAAGGCCTTAATTTGCTATAATGTTAAAAGCCGACTTGATGAAAATATTTTTCGCTACATTGCTAGCCACATGATAGAGTAACATTTAATAAAAATGTTACTGCAACATTTGCTTCCTGTGAGAAATGCTGCGTAATGAGGTCAACTGTTAGAAAACATTTAGACACAGACAATGGTTGGACAACTTCTCCAAAGTGAAACTGAACACCAGCTGAAAGTACATTGCAAACATGATGAAAGTGCGCAATTTGAAAGCCGAATTTCCATCTGCCATTTGGTAAGGAAATAAACAACTGAGTAAACCAAAAGCATGGGCAAACAAATCTGTGAATGCAGTGCAATGTAGCAGCTACATCTTTGCTACACAACCATTAATCAAAAACACCAACTCCTTCATGGATAACAAAAGCACCGACACAACAACATATTGCTCATTGGAATGTTTAATTTAGTAGGTACCTATTGCCGCCCATTCATGCCTGCTCTTCCTGCAGATAAATGAAACGCCACCAAAAAGCAGCGAGCAGCCATATTTGCTGCAGTGACAAGGAGGATGTGCACCATCGATGCTGTTCCCCCATCCTGAGTAGGAAATAATAGCAGTTTTTTCTGGAAATACTCTGAAAGCACGAATTTTCTATCCATTGTTTACTTAGCTTGCACTGACACGACCCATTGTGTACTCGGTACCTTTGACAAACAAGGGGCCAGCCGATAGGCACACAAGACTGTAGAACCTTGCTAACTTGCAAAAAATCAATGCACAGAAAGAAAAAGCTGACCAAAAAATGAGGAATTCCTTATTTGCACTTTTTATACAATACTAAGAATGTGGCTAAGATATGGCATGAACATTGTTTTTTTCTGTTCACTTAGAAACTTTCCAGCCTGTGCCAGCATATTACTGTGATGTAAATAATGAAGCATGCCAGCACTGTACAATATGCTGTAACACTTATGAAATACTCCCCTTTAAGGCTACCGCATGCCTCTTACATGCGGTAAAGTTTAAATCTGCCAAACTAGCTAGTCTGCAAGATGAGACGCCAAGCCTCTGACATCTGGCGATGTGTACCTCCCATGTAATTAGAGTGATTGGAGATGCTCCTTTTTGATGGCATTTCAGTTGCTGGGTGTGGAAGGACCAGATATGAAGGGCAACAACTAGACACCAACTTTTTAACCAACATCACAATAAGAAATGTGCCTTAGCTTTCCTTCTGTACAAAACGCAGTTTCATTTTCTATGTTCTGTGTACACACAACTGCTTGCATGTGCACATTTTGGCTTGCTGGGAGGTGCTTTCCTCTGTTAAACTACAGTTTTAACTCTGGCCTCAGTCTTCTGCGCCTTCTTAATTTTTTGCTAGCGTTCACCTTAAGTCGCGTACAAACTCACGCAGATCTCCACTTTTCTACGTTTCCAGCTGTCACATCTTCTCTGCCTTCGTCATGTCCACCACTGCATCCAATGCCTTCAAGTCTGCTGTGTATAATCATTTTAATTAATCTGCCTACACATGTATTTATGTTAGTTGCTCTCCTCTCTTCGATGCCAATTGACCCTGAGAGTAAATAAGTGAAATGGTTGTCTAATCTAGGTCTGAGAAATCACGCATTATGTTGAGTTTATTTTACCACGTTGGCCAGTAGAGAGTGGAAGGAAAAAAATGTGCTAAGTGGAGCTCGACATGCCTCTCGACCCCTACACTGGAAAGCAGCAGACACCAAGGCATACGTAATCACTAACGACAACAGAACATGACAAGTGTGAAGTAATTCAGTAACGTTCCTCGCATTTACCACAGTGCATACTCGCTGCTCAGTAATTTATTACCTCATTAGACATTCTTCAAAGAGAGTGTACAATTATGTGTTTTGTTTGAACATGGCACCACAGTACAATGACAATCATTAACCTTGTGCCAACACAACATAAAATAAACTTCTGCCCAGTAAATGCATTGCTTACAGTGCCACCACGGCACCTGTTTAGAAATTAAGCTCAAAATATTAGTGACATTAAATTTGAGCAGACGGTAATTCCCCTACCCCCTTCCTAAAAAAATGAAAAAGGGTGCTCTTCCGACGGTACGTTTGTACGCTGTAATATTTGCGAGTCCAACTACGTGTGAAATTCAGATATAGATAATTAACGCCAAAGCATTCGGTTGAATGCGAGGCGCCAGGGCGCGGGCAAACAGTAATCGTCTTCAGGTATCCACTGGTGCCACGCCCTGAGGGCCACTGCTGGCGAATACCATTCATGGCCACGTTCACATCCAACAAGCTTGTCACAAACATCACACAGGTGATGATGCAGCAGCAGTTCATTGATGTTGGCCAGTGCTGAATTTTTTGGCGTGGTAAACGGAATCATCCACCGAAACGCGCGTCGACTGTTACTCGCCAGATTCTTGCAGTCCCACGAGGGAGAGCAGCTTTTCCGTCGGCTTCAAGTCTCCTCTTTCGTGCAGGGCCACTGGCATTGTAACGCACATTCTGCATGATCGTTTTACTACGCACCGATGCCGCACGGGACAGCGAGCTGTTGTATGTACACTCCAATGCAGCGTTCCGGCCACACACATACACACACACACACATACTAAAGACACGCAACGCGCAGGACGCACGCAGCGAACACGGAAGAACAAAAACCCATTCCATAGCGCCTGTTCATTCAACACCACACTGCGCTAACTGCGCACATGTTTCCGACTGCGGGCTCGGCTAGCGCTTCGACTTCGCCATGGCTAGCCATGGCCAAGCTGCGCTGCCGCTGGTGGTAATACCGTTCATGCAACGAAAAGAAAAAACAATATATCAAACGATTCAGGTTGTCAGCTAAAAAAGCTACCGTAAAATTAAATACATCTTATATGTTTTTGCCGTTGTGCGCCTTTGCGACATCAGCGACGTGAGCTTGAGCGCGAATACGCGAATGGCGCTATGAATTTCCCGTGTTGCTCCGTAAATTGCAACTTTTAGACATGCTTGCAGAGGTAGTCGGTGCGAACAGTTAGAAGTACAGTCGACTGGAATTGCTCAAGGAAAGTCAGCGCAACTGCATTTTTATTGTTTCTGTGCATTGCGAGTGACTTTGGCGGCAGCCACTTGGCAACGTCTCCGGTTTGGCGATCTTGTGAGAAGGTGAGCCTTTTCTTCTCAAATTTTGAAAGCGGTTTTTTGTTTGTATTGTAACCCTGCGTCTCGTCGCATGTTATGTTCACGATAACATCAGCACAACGTGCATGCGCTTTCTGTCTCTATTTAGAGTAATATTGGTCGATCAGCGTAAACTTTTGGATTCAATTAAGCACGAACTGTCCATGTTGGTACTGCGTGTCGAATGTGTTTTGAGATGATTCTGAGCGGGAGATGGTGTTCTGATAATTTGTGTACTACCAGATATAGTCTAGACATTTGAAACCATTTATCACACTGAAACAAAGTTGGAAAACTGTTTTGTGTTCTTGCATCTGCTGTCCTTAAACTTGACTTTTCGGCAATCATTCGCATGGCTCCTTTGGATCTGGAAAATTGACTACTGTTGCCAGGGGTGCCTGGTAGCAGAGCTCCTGGGGACGCCCAGTGGGTCATTTGTTTGTCCAAGTGCCCAGTACCAAAGGTACCATTCCTGACATTTTTTCCCACTCCGTTAACCTCATATTCCTTACAAAGATTACAGTATGTAATCAGGTAGTAAAAAAATTGGTAACTTCTGCCTATTTCAAAACAGTTCAGAGAAATGCACATGCAGCATCAGTATTCTCTCGGTAGAATTTCTGAGACCTGGATTCATTTCTTCTAGGACTGTGGCAAGCAGTAGGTCAACTGTACATAAATTTATTTTCCTCTGGTGCAAAGTAAAGAGTGCAAACGTCATAAGACAAGTCTCTAGTCTGTTTCATTCTCACTGCATTTGGCCAAAGCATAATATGAAATGCTGTATGTTTTATGCCCTAGTTTCCTTTACATTGAGCAGTAGATATTGACAGTGAATAGCAAGGCAACTACACTCGCTGACGGTTTTGCCTTCGGCAGCAAAACAGGGAATACCTTACCCCATGTGTTATCTCGACAGAGTGAAAACTGCGATGGACAGCTGCGTCCACAGCTGCTATCACCTCCCATGTGCATGCGCTCGTAAGACACATAATAACTCTGGATTGCCATTAACATAGCCTTGCTCATTGCAGTTGCCGATAAACACCTCATAAGTGGTACTATTATGCACTCTTTTCTTTGGCACTATGTATGAGCTTCTGTTTTCGCGCTTTCTAGAAATAATGCATGCAGTTTTGAACTGCGAAAAGAGAATTTAGGTTTAACTAGATTGTCATGTCAGTATGTTACAGCCAAATTGTACATTGATGTCAGTGCTGGTGGTTTCTTTTCAATATTTTAGGAGAATGTTATAATTTTACCTATAGCAAATAATAGCCCTCACTAATTAGCTGATTTTGTCATGTCCAGTATTCTGATATGCTAAGCCACCAAAGCATGATTCAGAATGTCAGAACTAAAAGCACCGAGTCTTTCGTGTCAGTAAAAAATGTGCTTTATACCCCTGTCACATGGCATTCCTCGAAGGCCTTTCCAGCAAAGGCACCAATTTTCACCAAAGGAGCGAAAGCTTAAAGGAGCAGCGATGCAGCTACACGGTGCAGCCCAACGGTGAAAGTCGTTCAGGTTTAGCACCCGCTGCTTTACTCGAGGTGGCTGAAGTGAGTGTTCTAAAATTAAAGTGGTGTATTCTGTTCATTCGTTGAGCTTTGACAATTTTTTATTCTGATTGCTTCCTTAAAAGTACTGCAACAGCTACTCTCATCAGCAGGAGCAGGTTTTGTACCACCATGGGCGCTCGGTGTTGCCGCAACACTTTCACTGTCTTGAAATTTGAACATAAAACATAAACACCCGTACAAAAACCAAAGCCAGACACACCTTTCGTATTTGAAAAAAAATGTTTTCAAACATTATTAGCTTATCTATTTTTTTTATTGCTTTTACTTTTTGACTTTGGATGGTACTGCGATCACAGCTTCTCGAATGCCGCGTCTTTGGGCTCCGAAGGTCTCGGTTGAGCGCCTTCGCCTCCAAGGCCCTTAGCGACAAAGGCGCAACATTTGTACCGGGTAGCTGCACTCCTTACGCCTTTGGATATGATTCTCAAAGGCCTTTGCGGTGCCCGTGTGACAGGGGTATTAGTGTGGTATGGCTGCTTGAACACCTGTCCCTGGTATCTCACAAACTGAATAAGGAAGGGAAAAGCCTCAGGGTGCTTGCCGACGTTTCGACAAGAGGACTTGTCTTTGTCTGGCAAAGTGTTCATCATTGGTGGGGTTTAAATAAGGTTTTCACTTCGAGGCGAAAGGCCTGTTGTGTGGGACGAGGGTGCGATATGGGAAGGGCGTTACGATGGGGAGCATGAACCTTGACCAGGCATGATAGCTGCTAAAGAAGATTAACCAGTTGACCTGCAAAACTGTGAAAACAAAAAAGCCCAATTCAGTAGAAACGAATCTCGGGGTATGGAGTGTGGATAGTGGGCTTGAACGGATTAATGTCCAGCCACAACAGGTGGCTTGGTATGGCTGGCTGCCTTTTCCTGAAAAACTAGGATAAAGGAATTAAGGAGCATGGCAGAATAAAATACCAGGGGGGGTGGGGGCAAAATAATTTGAAGTAAAAAGAGAAAATGAGGGCAGGTTCGGAGAAAAGGCAAAAAGAAGGGGGAGGGGGAGGAGTATGGCAGCCAAGGTTCCGAGAAGTGATGTCAGGAGGTGCAGGGCGTAAGGTTAAAGTATAACGATAAATTAAAGGAAGCAGGAAAGGAGGGGGAAAATGTGGGTTGGGAAACCTCTGACCATGTGCAAGGCCTTTTCAAATAATTATGCCAATTCCGGAATGTACAGAGCTGGCCACATTTAGTGCAAACATGTGAGCGCATGGCCGCACTCTTTAGAGGTCCACTGTGTGCGGCGCAGCCACTCATTGCTGCAAAATGGCGCAAGAGGAGATGCACCTGGATGTGGTGCTTCGTGTCATGTTATACTTCGATGTGTGGCAATATCAGACACAGTGGCCCAAAGAGCACAGCCATGTGCTCGCGTGTTCGCACTAAGAGTGGACAACCCTGTACTTGATTCTAAGTTTCCTCTGTATATGTTGACCCCAGACGAAAACAAGTTGTCTTGTCGAAACAGCAAGCACCCTGAGATTTTTCCTTCCCTTGTTCACTTTTTGAGTGTCAAGAAACCATCTGCCTACTCTCTCTGTACCATGCACTCCACATCTTGTACGGTTATCTTTGTATGTACACACCAGTGATAAATCATGAAGGAAATCAAGGGATTTGTATTTGTATTGCTTAACACTTACGTTAAAGCTATATCATGAGGGTATAGTTGAAAATGTGCTACGGGGGCTTGGTTGTGTGTCGTGACTGGTTTCTCTTTATCAGGGCTACTTGACAGCCACCATGAAACGCAGGCTTTTGAAAATTCGTTCCTCATATAAAAGAGCGTTTCCACTGTTACAATGGAAATGTTATTTGCTAAAAACTTCAATCATTGCAGTTCAGGGATTGATATTTTACAAGTAACTAACCTGAAGTTCAAAACCTGCAGAAGGAACTATGTAACTTTTTTCCTGCCTTAAAAACCCAGTACTTATTTGCCAGTTTCAGCAAGCAGAGGTCTGTTTCATGGCACATACTTTCCACTACCTTGCATGAAAATTGTACAGTACAGGCCCACCATAAAACTAGGGGCATAGTATTCTGCTTGTATGCAACTACTTTGGCGTTAGACCATGCATAGCATGGTCTTAAAGTTATTCTTTTCATTTGCAACTGGTTCATAAAAGGCCTATTCTGGCAAAAGGCATTTAGCAAAATTATCTTCCTCTGAATGCTTCTAAGGATAACTTTAGTTCATTCAGGAAAATATATATTGACAATATCTCTTAAAGGCATGATTGTCCATATTAGCTCTTGTTACCTCACAGTATTTAGTTTTGTGCCTCCAGCATCACTGACTTGCATCATATGTTAAATAGAGTAGTAAAAAGCTCGCTGTTTAAACCACAACTCATGATGGGGCTGTGCACTTTTTGTTGTGTTACATGAAATATACTTATGTATGAAACAATTTCTTTCAGCTGCACCTCACATGATTCAAATTCCATCAGAAGAAAGGCTGCAACACAACATTGCTCACTACTGTTGCTTTCCCAGCACATAACATGCCATAACAGCACATAGCAGGTAAGATGTGAACAAAAACAGTGCATGTATATGTTCCACACATGCATTTTGTGTACTACCAACACTATGATATGATTAACTATGTCATGTAAGAGAGAGCACACAAATCATTTTTTGTATATATTGCAGCATGGTTATTTCAAGTTTTAAACTGGCCATTGAAACGACCCATTGTATCACCGCTGGTTACCCGGTGGCACTGGGGATCGAACTCCACACCTACCGCTTGCGAGGACCACTAGGCCACTCCTGCGGTCCCCCCACTGATGTTGCTTACACCAGGCGCTGTTAAAGCCCCGGTATGTATGTTAAATGCATTTTAGAAAACCATTCACTTCCAAAGTACCATTTCATCTTTATAGCAAAACCACAGTTTGCCTAGCTAGACAAACCTGCTGCATACAAGCCAGCAGAAGGGTTGCACATACATGCTTCGTTAGGAAAACATAAAAATCAAGCAGAGCCTGCCCTTCATGGTGCATTATACCCTGATTTTGAGCAATGATCAAGATAGGCAGATGGTCATTTCATTGCACACTTGCATGATACATTCGTAGAATCGAAAAGACAAGTACTATTGCAAAATCTTCAAACAGTGTTTATTCTCAGAGAAAACATATCATGAAAAAAGTGTTGGATTAGTTATGGTGCACCTTGTATGGGGAAAGGGGCTCCCACTTTGTGAAAGGCTTAATTTTGGAATAACGACAGCGTTTAAACTAGTTGGGTTACCATTTTTAGATAGTGGATGTGTTCAAAAAGACACTGGAAGTAAGCGCACTGTGTGGAAATCTCTTTCTGTATCCTTGTCTTTTCGAGCGCTTTCACGATCTAAACTTAATTTTGCAAGAGAGCAAGGAAAACAAATATTTAAATTCTGATAATTAAGGATAAAAGATCATGTTTCATTGTGTTGCTTAAAGTGTACATTGTATCACTATTGCTGTATTGCAGCACTTCTGTCGTGGCCTTGCATTGCAACCTCTTGACTTTAGTTTATATAATAGGCAGTCCTTTTTTTCATTCGATTGCAACACTTTAGGAGTTACTACAGAGTTGCGTGGTAGCGAACTCTCAGATTAACGGTTTGCATTATTACGCCCGCATAACTTGCTAAGTGTTTCACTGCAGTCTTGTTACTAGAACAGCCTCTTGAAAGTATTCAGCCTGGTGGTCATTGAAGGTTACTGTTCACATATCAAAATGCCAGATCAGCTGTATACTCTTTACAGCTACCAGAACTATGGTACATTTCATGACATGCTGGCTGAAGAGTGCCAGAGCACCAGACTGTGGATTTGGATGAAACAATTTTCAAATGTGTGCTCGGTATCACGCTGTTTTGTTCCAGTTGTGGAGAGGTTTTCTTTTCATATTTGTTCTGTCAAACATTTAAATTTTGGGCAATATGTTGTTGCCTTTATCTTGTGTTCTCTTTGTTGTTGAGGTTTAGTATTTTTGGCACAAGCACTCCACTCTATTACTTTTCAGTATAATTTAAAATTTGTAGGGCACGTCATGAAGAATAATACTTCTACTTGAATAATCTGCATGTGTTTATGTTCTCATTGTTGATATAAAAACTTAGTTGAGACAGCTTGTATTTTAGCTCTGGCTAGAATTTTTAGGAGAGCCTCAGTAACATAATCACATGACCAACACAAACTTGGTATTATTGTTTGTGCCATGAAAAACAGTTTTAAAATAGTTATTAACAGCTGTCAGTGTAGGACTGGCCTAAAATGTTTTGTGCTCTATGTAGCTCTTCTCTGAGGCAGGATTAATTCATCTGCACCTGCAGCCTGATACCGCCAAGATACCAATTCTTGGGTGAACTTATGATTTTTTTTCACTGAGCAAACTTGCATCATCTTGAAGCATGGAACTTGAGCTGATTCTTAACAGCTCTAGTGTAGCGAATTTCATTATCCTCATTGCTTAGTTTACATTCACCTCAGGACAATGGCCTTTTCCAGTTTAATTATCTGTGTCTTGCACCAGCTACATGCCACACTATCATAAATCACCTATTCTTATATAGTGAGCTTATAATCAGCTATCGCCTGCTATATTTTCCTTAGGGTGAAATTCATTTTGTTGCGATACAATGCACTAGCTGTTTCCTGGCGTGGTGTTCAGCTTATCTGGAATGAAATGATTGGGAAATGGGTCTCTGATTTCACCTTGAGTAGACGAAATTAACTTGTGCTAAGGCACTCTTTGGCCACAGATGCTCTTTTGCCATTAAAATCCATCAAATTCATTATGTTGCCCTAAGATACCATTGGTGATTCATTCTCTGCATTGTATGCCCTGGCCAGATCCATTTTCTTCTTTTAATTTCTGCCAGAATATTAACAACTTCCTTGTTCATCCCTGTTATGGTTTCACTCGGTCAGTTGTTCTATTAATAATTATAATCACTTCATTGAAAACATATTTTGGGCTAAATGGCATCAAGTTTGCCACTCTGTATAATGATATATATGATTGGTCTTGTATGTCTTCACTTGTGTGGTAATGTTTATTTTGTGCTCACTGTCTAAACAACCTTATTTGCCTATGATATCCTAAGCCCTTCTATACCTATTTTCCTTCCCCCTGGCTCTTTTTCTTTTCAGTCATTCCTCCTCTTTCCTTTACACCGGCCATTGGTCACAAGGCTGCTGTGGGAACGACAGTCAGCACTGGGCCCTTTTTTGTTAATGGAACCTGCACTGCTACTATTAGCACATAGTACGTT
This sequence comes from Amblyomma americanum, assembly GCF_052857255.1. Lineage (NCBI taxonomy): Eukaryota > Metazoa > Arthropoda > Arachnida > Ixodida > Ixodidae > Amblyomma > Amblyomma americanum. The sequence continues at coordinate 525,129,374 of NC_135497.1, forward strand.
ATCAGTATTTTCGTGATACTGCATTTATTGTTATTTATGAAGTAGTTGGCTAAGGCAATGGTAGCAGTGTTGGATATTGCAATATATTAAGCATATATCTCACTTGCAATATATCAGTGTGTTCACTATTACACTACCCTCTATTTCTTTCAGTTCAGTTATTTGGCTATATATATATATATTGTGCTGCTTTCCTAGTTCAGTCCACTCAAACTGAAACTTTGCTCTTTGTGTCACAGGTAGAATCTACAATGATTGCTGCTCTGTGTCTTGTAAGCAGGAGGCAGTGTTCAATGGAGCCATGAACTTTCCTTGGAATTGAAAAGCCTTTGCCGTATTATGCGCTGAACCACGAGTGTGAAGAGGAAAATGTCATGCCTTGGATTTCTGCAGAGGTGAGCCATTGCGGTGAATCCACCAGCGCGAAAGACAGGGATGAGAAAGGAGACAAGACAGGTGCTGACTCGCGACTATAGTTTATTGCCGTGAACAGGGAATATATAAAAAGCCAAGCAATACCATAAACCATGTAGTTACAGATAAGCATACAGGACAACATGAGTCAAAAATCGCCCTCAACATTTCCCTGATCGAGGTAGTCCAACTCATTGTGTGTAAACACGATAAACAAAACACACATTCTTCACGGAGTCATAAGATGTGTCTAGCCTCGATAATCTCCCATTTAATCTCTCTGAATTTACTGCCAAAATGCGTGTTGCCAAAAGGAAAGGATAGCAGACTTCACATCCCGTGCAGTGTACAGCAGAGTTGCCCCAACCACCTAGCCAAGCCCCTACCCTCTTGTGTTCCTGTAGTCTTACATTCATACACCTTCCAGTTGCACCTACGTAAACCAGACTACAAAATAATAATATTTGATACCACATTCATTTTACAAGGTACATGTACATTTCACTCTACACGTGTACTTTTCTCGAGCCACATTCACAGAATTATTCTTAAAATTTTACATGCTTTAGACAACGTATTAGGGGCCGAGAAAGCCACTTTTACATCATACCTTCTGGCCACATTTTTCAAATTTTGCGACAATTTATGTACATACGGTAACACAACTGGTCTTTTGGCATCTCGCTGGCTAGCCCCAGCCAGATTGTGCCGGTCGCCGCAAAACTGTCTCAGCTTCTTTAACAATTTATCATATGCTCTTGCAGTAACAAGGTTTGGAAATCCTGCGTTCGTTAACCTCAAAATCTGCTCTTGGAAACTAGCCGTCATGCTGTGGAAGCATAATTTCTTCAATTCTGAGTACGCGCTAGAAAGTGCAATGCTATCTTTCACTAGCTTGGAATGGTCGACATGTAGCCAGGTAGCAGCTTAACACTCGCCAGCACACATGAAGTGTGCTGAACATCAAGGTAAGGTCCAGAAACCACAGCTCTTTTTCTTGGGACATTTGCTCCAAGGTAAACCTGAGATAAAGGCCTTGCTCCTTAAACAACTTGAGAAGATGTACAGGTCTTGAACTATCACAACCTTTATAAAAGACCAGAAAATCATCGACATAGCAAAAGATTTTTCCCCCAGCCCATGCACATTCTAGACAATTATTCTATCCACCCTACTCAAGAAAATATTGCTTAGCATAAGGTCAACCTTTGAACCACTACATATTCGAGACTTTAGAACACATACCGCACTGCACTACTCTACAAACATGCTCTTCAAATAAATGCTATTCAATAACATGCTCTTCAGATAAATTTCAGAAAAGGATTCATGCAAAATTATCTCTGGTTATTTGCAAAAGCATCTGTCTACTTCGCATCTTGAAGATCCATTTCTTGTACTCAATTCGCAGTGTGGTTGAGTATCTTAAGAATGACAATCCAGCGGATTGTCTTGTGATTAGTGTCGATGTAGAACTATTTTATTCTATCCCGTATGAAGATCTTGTGAAAAGCTTATGAATGTGTATATCGGAGCACAACGATGAGCTCGTGTTTAGAAATGGGTGTGTAACATAAGTCTTTTTTGGCACTTGCCTCCTTTTATTTGAAGTGAAGAGCATGTTTGTGGAGTATGGCAGTGCGGCATATGTTCAAAAGTCTGCTAAATGTATCGATTCGAAGGTTGCCCCTGTGCTAAGCAATATTCTCTTAAGCAGGGTGGAAGGAATGATTGCCAAGAAATTGCATGGGCTGGGGGAAATCTTTCGCTACATCTATGATTTTCTGGTCTTTTACAAAGGTTGTGATAGTGTGGGACCTGTACATATTGTGAACATGTTTAAGGAGCAAGGCCTTTGTCTTAAGTTTACCTTGGAGAAAATGTCCCAACAAAAAGAGCTGCGGTTTCTGAACCTTACCTTGATGTTCTGCACACGCCATGTGTGCTAGCGATATTCACCCAGGAGTGTTAAGCAGCTACTTGACTGTTGGTCGAATGATTCTAAGCTAGTGAAAGATAGCATTGCGTCGTCAAGTCTAGGCTCGGTATTGGTGAAGCAATGCTTTTACAGCGTGACAACTGGTTTCCAAGAGAAGATTTTAAGGCTAATGAAAGCATGATTTCCCAACCATGCTATTGCAGAAGCGTGCGATAAATTGTTAAAGCTGAGCATATAAGATTGGGCAAGTTGGTCTGACATGCTAAAGATAAGAATGGCGCAGCATCAAGTAACGAGGACAACAGGAGAGCACACCCACGCACAAGTGCCATCCTTGGAGCGGATGCAGAATCTAAGAGCGTGTACTTGACATTCAGCGTTGGCAGCCAAGGATCGGGCTCGTTCAATCTTTAGCGTTCAAATCCCTGTTTCCTCGTTTCCTTGACTGTCAACGCTGAATGTCAAGCACGCGCTCTTGGATTTTGTATCTGCTCCAGGGTTGGCACTTGTGTGTGGGTGTGCTGTCCTGCTTTCCTCGTTACTTGATGCTGTGCCATTCTTCCCTTTAGCATGTTAAAAGCTGAAACCCCTTCGCAGGGACTGGCATGATCAGGCTGGGGCCAGCCAGTGAGATGCCAAAAGACTGACTGTGTTGTTGGAGATTGTTGCAAAATTTGAAAACTGTGGCCAGAAGGTATGACGTAAAAATGGTGTGTTCGGCCCCTAATAAGTTGTCTACAATCTGTAAAATTGTTAATAATTTTGTGAATTTCGTTAGGGAAAAGCACATGTGTCGAGTGAAACGTGGCAACATATATGTGCCTTGCAACCATTGCATGCATTGCATACCATTATCATGTGGTTGGGTTTATGTTGGTGAAACTGGAATGTGTATCAATGTAAGGCTACAGGAGCATGAGAGGTATTTGGATATTGGTAGGGGTTGTAACTTATCTGCATATTACAAGGGATGTGAAGGCTGCTAGCCATTCCTTTCGGCAACACGCATTTTGGTACTACGTTCACAGCAGATTAACCAGAAAATTATCGAGGCTAGACACATCTTATGACTCGGTGACGAATGTGTAAGTGTGCTGCCCATAGCATTAACAAGCAGCGGGTTGGACTGTCTATATGAGAGGAATGCTAAGGGCAATCTTTTACTTATGTTGTGATGTAGCTTATGTGTAATTGTGTAGTTTGTGGCGTGTGGCCTTTCTGTATATACTCTGTTCACTTCAATAAACTTCAGTTGCGAGTCAGTGCCTGTTTTGTTTCTTTTCTCGTCCCTGTCTCGTGCTGATAGATTCAAGTACTTGTAGAGTAGATTCACTGAATTGTGTACTTGCAGAGGCTTGTGAAAAAACGAGAGGAATTTTCTTTCCTTTATGCGGAATGGAAGGTTGAAATTTTTTTACTTAAATGTTTGCAGCATTAAATTCTATTCGGAAAGGTAAAACCCACTTTATTGTACATTTTGTGTGCAATGGTGCCGGTGGCTGCATGCAACTGAAAACATTCGTCCAGGTTATCTAGCTAGCGTCCTTCTTCCTTGTGCCACATTTTCTGAAATAATATTTTGTCAGATTTATTTCAATCAGAATTTCTAAGAACATATTGGTGATCACATAATTTGGTGATCACATATGACATAATTCAAAGCGTGATCATTGGTATTTTTTAGTCTGGGGCAGTACAATGAGAAGTACATAGTATATAGTAAAATTAAATTGACCAGTCTAACATAAATAAAACTACTTTTTCTTAAAGGAAAATTTTGCTACCGAAGTGCTGGAGTGACATGGCATTATGAAGACGTGGACAGTGTGCTGTATTCATGATAGCACGAGAACTTGCGTACACTGCTTCAGGTAACTGGTGAGTACCTTGGTGCTGTGCTTCTGCTAATGTAGCCAAATTATGTTTTTAATCTAAGAGCGTATCTGAAAACTTAAGCAAAAATTGAGTAGTATTTAGATATTCTTGCACCAGATACCACTGTGAGAATTAGTTATTAATGATGTGTCTCACATGTACCCTTGTCTACTGAATATAGTAAGCATGGCTTTCGAGCTGAGTCCCTCCGACGTATGAAAAAAAATGGCCACTGGGCTGCTCCACAACGCGTGGAGCAGCCCAGTGTAGCACATTCAGGCTTCATGGAGTGGAGAATGAAGGCAGTAAATAATTTAAGAGTAGAAAACACAGCACAAACCACAGGACCAGGAAACTGACAGGACACACCGACCCTGATGACACTCTTTGCATGAAGGGTGTTATAAAGTTGCCTGTCATGTAGAGCAAGATGGAGGTCGCACAGGACGGGTGTTAAATATGAGTTGATGCAGACACCTGTCATTACGTAGTACTCACTGTAGAACTCGAGCAAGAAGCAAAGGTAACAGCTGAGCATGGCCACTCTTGTGCTTTCCTCCGCAAGCAATCTAGAATTGCACTTAGAAATCTTTTATGCTTTCTCTTGACATATACATCATTGCTGCATGTGGCGAGGAAAAGTACATACCCTTGATGTCAAGTGACAGTGAACTCACAGGGCTGGTAACAGCTCACTGAGGTGTTGTGGTATATCTACAGGGCACCTCATGAGATCAAAGAGCCCTTGAAGGAATTCTCTCAAAGTTTGTTGCCACATGGACCTCTTCGTAATCAATGACTCTAAAAGGCAAGCCTTCCTTTAGTGTCACAAAAAAAGGCCTAGGACATGGGTCTTTTTGCTTCTCCATTAGTGCCAAAATGTTTGCTAGCGAGATCTTTCGCAGATATATAATTATTTCACAAAATGTCAAGAAGGAGACTGAAGCTGCACCAAGCAGTACCAGTAAAAAACTTATCACAGCTGTTCAAAAAGCAGAAAGACTCATGCCTTCATCCTTATTTTGCATCAGACACATGAGGACACTTCGTCTTTCTGGGTCATCATTTTAAAAAGGTTCACATGGCAACGGCCTTTGGTTAAATTTCTGCCAAGAGCCCTTTTTTTGAAACTTGAGCATCCGTTCCTTGTGAGGCACACTGCAGAGATATTGGAATGCCATAATAAAAAGCGTCATAATCTGCCGCAACGGGCATGCCCGGGGACTTTCACTTCGTCTTGTCTTGCCTATAACAAATTGGATGGACGATAAATTCGGCAAGCGTCTCCCACCTTTTTCAGATGTTACCAATGTTCCTTGCTCGCTAAGTTGTGCATTTAGTACTATGTACAGAAAGGCACCTGCATTGAATTGCATCTGGCCCCCATCCTGAGCTACTTTCTATTTGCACAAAATGATAAGCAACTGTAAAGACTTTCATGCGCACAGTGCCGCCCGGGAAAGCGCATTTTGTCTGCTTCTTTCTGGACCTGTGGTTTTTGCTGTTTACTGTTATGAGAAATGAATTTTGGGCAATAAATTATAACGGGTTGGTTCTCGGTGAATGGCTTTTGAAAGCTTCTACGAAAGCCGATTGTTCAATAGCGGATGGTTGAAATGTATTTGTGAAATTTATATTTGGTGTTGTGTGACCACTAAATGAGGATTTTTTTTATGCTTTTCAGATGGATCCGACAGCAATGTGCAGGTGTACAATGTGTGTAGTTTGCCATGAAAATAAAACGTATGTACTTGTACTCACCCAAACACTTACCACTCTTTCATTCTAAGCTGCATTCTTTGTACGTATGCACTACATAATATGCGTAAAGGAAAGCCTTGTACATGATACTTATTTCTTCGGCACCTGGACGGCTATATCTGCAGTGAACATTGCGGGCAGAAGCTATACGAAGACGCATGTTCATGTACTACAGAAAGTACATGATTACAATACAGATAATTTCCGCTCTAGATGAAATGACTTCCGAGTAAACGGAGGACGTATGCATACACATTGCGGAAACTTCAATAAGAACAAAACATAAGCATTCGTTGTGAAAAAATGATTTCGGTCTCGTGCATAGCATGGCGTAACTTTCCGTTACCAAGAATGTGACAGTCGTCATACGGAGTCTCTGTTTCTGACATTTAGTCCGTACCTCATGTTGCGGAAAACCCTCCGGCAACGCATTACCAGCGGGTTTCTCTGTACTGCGCAGCATTTTTTTTTACAGTGTAGTTGTTTAGAGGACACAATGAGTAGCCAAAAGTTCCAGTGAATCCGAAATTTCTACAGACTATAGGGCACCAAGTCCGCCTCCTGTACCAGCACTGGTCGCCAGCTTGTCTACAATAAATACTCGCTTTCTCTCCTTTTGTGTGCAGAGCATGGCTGCGAACGCGAGGAACAGGTCGAGACAGGTACAATGGTGCACCAGAGTAGCCTTCGGCAACTGCCCTTGCACTCGATCTCGAAAGTTGGTGGTAAACTGCGGGGCTTCAGGTTCACTCAGATTAAGGGGCGTCACTTTCTTTTCTTTTATAAAAAGAATAAAATGGAAGGCGACTGAGTCACTCTCCCTCTGCTGGCAGAAGAGGATATTAAAAGGCTGTCTGTGAAGCAGAATTATCGGTTTCAGCTTTCAAAATTTCGGACAAACTGACTTACAAGAAATTGCTTTCCAACAAACACCCTCGTTCGCAGACTGGTTTTTACTTGTTGATCTACCCACAACCGCTGTTAGCGTGAAGAGAGATAAGTCAGTCGCCTTCCATTCTATTCTTTCCAGAAACGGAGAGGGGTACTCACCTTAATCTGTGCAAACCTGAACTCGAGACGGTTCCAATAACTTTTGGAAAACGGGCGTAAAGGACATGTATCGAAAAGATACCATGATGCCTTCCCCTGGAGGGAACCTGTCTAAACTTACTCCTCGTGTTCGCACTGCGTTTTCACCCCTGCTTATACAGTGACTATTATGTTCCTCCGGCAACTTCCTTCTAACGCCGATTAAGGGGAACCTCCCCCTTTCTTAAAAAACAAGAAATAAAAAAGTCCTCCTCCTATCCTCTCTTCCTGTCCCTTCAATTCTTTCATCTCATTTCAATGAAAACTTCTTCGATGGAAGTCCGTCTTCAATGCGTTGGTCGCCGTCAGGCTCGGAGGACAGGGGGACCAGCCAACAATGAAATAACGAAACGCACCCGCGTTGTGCTTCCATATGAGAGCGGAACCAGCGAAGCACTCGCACGCATTCTCGGAAAACATAGAATCTACGTGGCTCACAAGCCTGTTTCGACATTAAGCCGCTTGTTACTATGACCGAAAGACCGCGTCCGCAGAGAAAAACAACCGGGGGTAGTTTACAAAATACCATGCTCCAAATGCCCGGCTTCATGAATCGAAGAAAAAAAAAAACCTCCACCAAAGAATAAGGCAACACAAAAGACATCCGGCTAATGAATTCTGAATCCAACCCCCTCGTCGAACACTGCGAGTGCGCCGACCAGCGGTTAGCCGTCGAAGAGGTGACCGTCTTGGCTCTGAAGCCAAACCTGTTCAAGAGGCGACATGTTGAGTCATGGCACATCCGGCTCACAAAGGCGGCGATGAATAGGACTCTAGGAACGCTCCCCTCCGCGTACGTTAGTGGACTGCGCCACGTGCTAACAAAAGGAGAGCGAAGGCGGCACCCCGCTGCTGGCACACTTTCATCACCCCTGAAAAAAGGACCGAATTGGTCCCGAAACGTTGGGCAAAGATAAAATATTGGTTCGCATCAGTTTTCTTTCAACTATCTTTCATTTCATTTCTCCATTCTGCCTGCTATCCTATATTTCCCCTGCCTCTGCTCAGATGCGTCAGTATCGATGAAAGATGTCGGGGCTAGCAAAAACTTTTTTCCTTTCTTTGTTTTATTTGAGTAAACCGCTTACTACTGGCTAGAAAACATGTTCCTGTAAGTCAGCTCTCTTGCAATTTTGAAAGTCTTCTGGCGCATGGGCCGGACGCTGTAGAAAAGAGGTCCATTAAAATAAAGATATTCTTCTTCTTATCATATACAGCCCTAATGGTACCAGTATTATCAATTAAGGGCAGCAAAAAATTTGCGACCCTTTGTAATAAAATTATAACGTTTGCTAATTTCGAACATAACACGTGTTCGCTTACTCGCGTAGGTATTTTGCTTTGAAATGCTGCATTCTTTAGCGCAGTTTCCAGGTTATGTCGGGACCAAATCCGTCTCTACAGTAGGCGCTGCTGTAAAGTGGTGCGGCCATAAAGTGTAAACGAAGAGCTAGTGTTATACACCAATTTTGCTCTCGCAGGTGTTCTTGGGTACGCGTTTATTTTTTTTAAATAAACCACTACTACTAAGAGGCGCCGTCTGGCAGCATTCCTCGGCAAACCACGTCCTCATCCTGCTAAACTTCTTTCCTACGGTCATTTGATTGTGTGCATCAGTAACCGTAGTCATACCGGCCGCCATCTTTAAGTGCTAAATCGCGGCGAAAGCCTGGCTATTTTCCCAATTCGCTTATCGCTAGCGTTTACTTTTTACGGCAATGCAGCAGAAGCTAGGCACGTAAGGGGAGACAGTCCTTTGTCCCCGGTGCTATGGGTGTGGCTTGTTCATTGATTGGGCTAGTGGTGCCCAGATGTGAATCGTAGTGATTGAGGGACCATTTCCTGCCTTGATACTTCTGCACCCAAAGACGGTGCCCGTGATGTCACGTGAAAATTTCAGATACCGCACAACGGCTGCCAGTTAACATCGAAGAGATGCTTTTGGCGTGCTGAGGAATGGACCATTCGCAGAAATATGCGAGCCAGCTCATACGCAAGGCTTGTTTTCCAACCAAAAGCTCTCGTTCCCATGTCAGAAGACATTGGTATTCTTTGCGGAAATGAAAAGAGCCAAGTTCCCCCTTCTGAGTAAACTCAGGAATGTCGCCAGTTTACTAAAGGATGGCCCCGAGAGAGCCATCGAAAGAGTAAAGGATTGCAGTCAACCTTCTGTAGCATGCTCTGTAGTAGAGGCTAGGCAGGAAATAGAAGGAAATGGGCCTTTTGTTCCTGTGCCTGCAGTAGTGAGCTAGCTCGTGCTACACGTTCTAAGAAATTTTCTGCTGAACAACAGCGTTGCTCCAACTCCCCCCCACACACAACACTTGTGACAAAAGACGGCCTCCCAGCTTTTCGTGTTTTTTCTGCTTCACGCCTACTACGACCATCCGAAGTTTTCATTCGCTTGAAGAATGTGAGTGTGCCGTCTGGTTCGTGACCTTTTGTTTGAAAAACAAGCCTTGCAGAGAAGATGACTTACAGATTTGCGCAAATGATCAATTCGCCGCGTTGTTCAAAAAGAATTGTGCGAAATCTACTCGACCGAAAGTGTGCAGTGAAGAGTGCAGGCAACTATGGTGTTTTACTGTGAAAGCTGCCCCTATTACACCAGTAACTTCATGTGTGTTGTGAACCACATCGGACTTGTTCAATCTCAAGAACTAAATTTTGAAGTCGTCTGTGGAATTGAAGGCTGCCCATCAGTGTACAAGTCGTACGAGGCATACACACACCTTTACAGAAAGCACGGTGACTTCATCAAGAAGAACTCGCCGCATTAATTCAGCAATGTAGCGCAGGAGTCCATCATTGAAGACGAGATCTATCATCCCATCGTTCCAACGAAGGCAGCTGCGCCCCTGAGAGTTCCGGAACTACGCACGATTGGACTGGCCGTGCTACAGATGACGCCGCGCCTGGTGAACTCTACGATCGAGAATTGGATGAAGCTAAAGACTACTTGATGATGTTTTATCTGAAAACTACTGAGCAGCGCCTTCTTCTGGGGTCTGCTGCACTCAACGTATTTCGCGACATGAAGGTATTTGTGAAACTTTTGTCATCAAGAATGTTTAACCGCTTGCGCATGGTTGCAAAACAACGTCAAGAAAGCATTATGGAAGAGTTAGAAGCCTTGGATGAGGATGTAATAGACGTCCTTTGGGCTGACCTTGAGGGCAGATTCCACTTTGAAATTCTGCAAAGAAAGGTTCAGATATGTTTAACCAGTAGAAGCTGGGCGTAGGCACTACCTCCAAGGACTTTGTGTTTGCTACGACGTGCCCTTGCAGGCAACGCTGGAAGCACTTCTGCAATCCAAGGAAATAGTTGAATCAGTTTTAGATAAATGGAAAGCCGGCCCTGTCGACAAACTTCGGGACTTCTCTGATAGAGAATTCATAAGAAATCATATTTTAATTATGATGAGTGAAGCGAATACAGTCCTTTTCCTATTGTACACAAACGAGCTCGAGGTATGCAACCCACTTGGGTCGCTGCTCGCTCTCATAAAATATTAGCCATCTATTTTTCTGTACTGAACGTCCAACCAAAGCATCGGAGCAAATTAAATTCACTTATTGCTGCTCTCTAAGTATGGCGACGTTCCGAAATTTGGAATTACAGAAGTTATTGCTCCTTCATCAGAGATATTCAGAGACTGTACCGCGAAGACTTTAAATTCCTCTTTGATGGCTCAGAAATAGAAGCGGGTGTTTTTGCTCTTGAATTTGCGGGGAACAATCTGTCCCTTCTCAAAATAGGAGAATTGCGCTCATGTTTTTCGAACGGGAGCGTTTGAAGATTCTGCATCGCGCGCAACAGCAACTTGAACAATGTGCACTCTGACGAAGATGTGACAGTCCGGATAGCTGCTATACATAACAGTCATTTGGCTGGATTGAAGCTTGATAAAACAATACAAACCTGTACGGCGTGGCAATGGAGTCTTACATCCTTAAAATCCAAGATATTGATGTGACACAGCAGCTGCTTCTAGACTGCATGCATGGTATCCTAGAGGGCGGGATAGCATTTGTTTTAAAGAATGTGCTGAAGGGCCTGCTTTCTTCGGGCGTGCTGAAAGTCGAGCATTTGGAAAGAATAATGACTTTTAAATTTCAGCACCACGAAAAGAAAAGTCGCCCCGTAGCTATAAGCGTGTCGTCGAAAGGCTGCGTGCTCAAAGGAACCGCAAGCCAAAAGCTTTGCTTATTGAGGCTCCTTCCGCAATCCTTCGGTGACATTGTAGCGGAAGGCAATGGAGACTTGGAGTTATATCTACAGTTACGTGAGGTAGTGAACATTATTTTCGTGGAGGAGATACCTGAATACTGCACTGAATGTTTGCATATTCAAATTGATGTTTTTCTAAAAAATTCACAGCTCGATACCAACCAATAGCTTTAATTCTTATGCTTCAATATCTCATTCACTAGCCTAGGTAAGTATTCCTGTTCCGCCCTCCGCGACGGTACTGGAGCATCAGATTTGAATCTAAGCATGCCTACTTCAAGAACATTGCCACTCGTTCTAAAAACTTCCGCAACATATCTCAAACCATGTGCGAGAGGCATCAAATGCGAGAGCGATACGACATGGCACAAAATGTTCTGAAGGAGAGCTTAGCTATCGGGCACGCTATGCTTGTCGATCCGACAGAATTACCTAGTTCTGTAGTAAATGAGCTTGGCCCAATAGCATCGGAAGTGAAGTTGCACTCTGTCGTGTACGCTACTATGGATGCATGTTGGCACATACGTGGGGATGTGATGCACATAGGCTGGCACTAATAAAATCCGGTGTTCGCCAAAATTGATTAGCTGCTTCTTTATCGAGACTCACATTTTGTTTCCGCGGGTAAGCTTCACAATAAAGGCTTTTTCCGACACCGACAAAGCTATCTTGTATCGCCTGCAGAGGAGTATTTTATCCTGCACCCAGGACAGGAACTCGACTATCGCGCTATGGACATGTATGAGTACAGTGGGGGCTTTCAAATCGTTCCACGTTACAAGCTGTTTGACTTTTAGGACATGCGCACATTCTTTGAAAGCGGTGTTATGGTGTTCTGTACTAGAACGAAGTATGCTTCTTTTTGTATTTCAGTTCTTTAGGGCAAGAACGTGGCTAGCACGCACTGCGAGAGCATAAAAATTGTTCTGAGCGAATTCTGTGCTGGACGGGACTTCATTACAGTCTAAAGACTGCCATTCAATTTCCTCAGGCTTTAACTTGTTATTAAGAGCCATGCACAAAAAGTCACATAGCTTATCTCCTTCATGTCCATTGCCTTCGCACGCATTAACCTAGGTTGGCTGTTCATCACCGCACGTCTGTGTGAACGACATAATTTGTGGACAGAAAACAACGGCGGGGTCAATTTAGAATGCAAATCTTGTTTTTTCGCCAATCCAGACATCTCCCTCAGATCAAGATGATAAATCTGTAATCTTTTACCACAACTCGCATGGAAAATTAAGGATGTAATTGCCGAGGATTGTGCGCTCGATTCTTTCTGGCATAATTTTGGCGGTACCACATGCTTCATTTCTGCAAAGACAAGCTTACCACTGGCATTACTCTTGAAACAATACAATACCGTGCTTTAATTGCTGTTTTCTTGACTACATTCCAACTCGGCAATTATGAATACGTCATTTTGTCTAGCGTATCGCGAACAATCAACCCTATCGCTATTTGCTACGCAACAAAGAAGCGGGCCAAGTGTTCCATGACTTGGGGAGACTGCAATCGTGGCTGGTAACCATTCATAGCTTAAAGATTGTCTGGCGTGCCAGATCCGCACGGGGCGCTGCCAGGAGCAGCCAATCGGCACATAACTCACTGAGCATTTGCAGATCGGGGTGCAAGTGTACCGCTCGTTTCTAGAAATGTTGTGGCCTGCGAGGCTAATCCGATATGCCAGCGTGCTTAGACTGCGATAGAATTTGTTATGAAAGTATGCAGCTCTTTCATGGTTACTTGTACGGAGATGTTATACGTGCTTTTATTGCGACGGTATGCAGCAGTTTCGTTGTCTCATGTCCATACAGATGCTATAAGCTCTTAGTTTCACATATGGTCAAGATGTATGTGTACATTTGTTCCTAACTTATCTTTTTGCCAGGCTTTGCTAATCTGTAACACATATGCATCGCCGTTTTTGAAAACGAATACACTGGGTTTGTGCTAAGTTTTCTTTTCCCACACATACCAACTGTTTCGCAGCAGTATTATTGCAATCCAATAAAAAGACTGATTTGTACGTCTGAGTGATATTCATGTCCCCACCACGAATTGTGGCAGAACAATTATTATAAAAGCTGCGAGTAGTTATATTTAGTGCACATCATTGTTTATTACACACATTTAGGCGCGTAACGGTGGCTCCAAAGCACATTCTAGTGAAAGCAGTACTTTTTTCGATCCTACACCGCTTCCAGTATAATACGGTCGAAGAAATATATTACTTCCCTGCTAACTGATCATCACATTCAGTTATTTAGAGGCAGCTAGCTCCAAGATACCATTTTTTTCGCAAGACCATGTCATTTAGATATTACATGTGACTAGATTTTAGTAGGGTTCCTCAAAGGGAAGAACATCCAATTCAGATGTGCTGAAAGAAAGGTAGGTTAACTAGGCGACGCCAATATGCTACCCTGCTCTTGGGAACGGGAACGGAGGAAGGGAAAGAAAGGAAATCACTTTTTCGCGAGTCTGTAGGCCATTACTAACAGGTTACACAAGGCACACACTGAAAGTTTACAACCTTGAACTCAATACTGCGTCCTACAAAAACACCACAAGTGCCTTCAAAGCTGTTATCTGCGATAAAGGTTACTCCAAGGACACAAAATCTTGGCTTCTGTAAGAAGACGAGAATCTAAGCAGCCGTGCGTCGCAGCCAGGAGGACACGCGCATACCGAGGGTAGTCACAAAGTAAGTGCAAAATTGTCTCAGCGCACCTGCAAAAGTGTCTGCCATTGGGATTAAATGGGAGTAAGCATTTTTAAACGCCACTCCCAGCCACAGGCGACACAACATCGTAGCATCGCAGCGGCGGAGGCCGGATGGTGTATTGAGTTGAAGTAAGGGGTCGAGACAATAATTCAGTAATTCAATATACCATTATGACCTTATGCGACAAGTTATGGGTGCGTACCAATTGGCAATAGATTTGCCTATCTGCGACCTTGAAGTAAGAATACCGTGCAGCCATAACAGCGGCGTGATTTCTGCAGAGATGTGCCGCCTTTCGGCATTATGGCCGCGATCAAGTGGCGGGGTGTTACTCTGCTTCGCATCGAAGCCACGGCAAGCCGTGGTTCGGAACTCTACACCACCTATAATAAGAGGTCTATACCTGTCATAAGATGCAATAAATATAATGATTGCGCATTAAAGGTCAGCAATATCTTAGGTAGCGAATGGGTCAGGTGAGAGCGGCCGGTAGCGTTTTGTTTGCTAGGTTGGCTTCACCTCATGGCTAGCACTGTTTTCAACGCTGACTTCTTTCCGTGCATGTAGTGTCGTGTGAAAAATTGGTAAGTAGGCCGAACTCTACCGCCAATGGCCGCACAGCCGATGTGAACAGATCTCTGGATGTGACGGAATTTCCTCCTTTCAAGTCTATGGGAGAATGAGAGGCCGTGGATTTGGTGAGGCTGGATGTAAACAACTGAAGCGACGACGCCCGCTGCAATTAAAGCCCATTATATGAGACGCAGCGGACTCCAATCTTCCTTGCCCTGCAGCGCGTCATTACAACCATCGGCGCGTTTAACCTACGACGTTCTCGGCGCGCGGGCGAGCGCCGGCAGTGGTCAGTTACGTCACGCTGGCGACGCCCGGCCAGCCGCGAATACGGACGGCCCTTCTCCAGTCCGACCACTCCGACGCGGCGCAGCGGCTGCGCCAGGAGAAGCGCCTGCGCAGATGATGCGCAGAACGTTCGACGCGCCATCTGTCGTAGATATGCGAAGCAGCGCTAGGGTGAGCAGCGCCGCCACAACGAGAGGCGGACCCGGTCACGGCCGGGCTCGAGTCACCGCGGCGGCGCGCTCCTCCCGAAACCGGCCGTTAACCCGGCGGAGGCTGACGCTTCGGAGCGAAATCGACACGCGCTCCAAGTTGCCGCTGGTGTGGTCGGGTTTGCGCCGAAGCCGCCGAACGCGACGGCGCTCAAGCGCCGTTGGAGTGTAGAGGTTGTCGCTGTGGCCAACGTGACGTCGCCGTACCGCGTGCGTGCGTTAAGCAGTAACCGCATGAGGCGAAAATTCGCGGCGACACGCCGCGCGATGGCATCGCGCGGTTGGCTGAGGGCCGCCGAAGCACTGTCGCTCATCGCGTCGCCCAGGTTCTGGGTTTGCAAAAAATTTCGCCCATCGCCCGGAAGTGCCGTGCGAGACTAGCCAATGACGGTAGGCCTTGCGGGTGAGTAACTTCCGATCCGTCTTGCGCGCGAAAGTCGATTTTTTTTTTCATTGGGCTTTCCGCGCGGAGCAACAGCCGACGCATCCCTCACCATGGCAGCTATGCAAGAATTTAATGAAATGCTCATTAATGAAGTTCAAAAGTAAAGGGTGTTGTGGGTATGTCCTACACGCACCATAAGTCGCTAGAGCGCAGGAATGTCGCCTGGCGCCTCATCGCGGCGTCCCTCAGGCGCACTTTTCTGCGTCACGTGACTGTGTAGTCGACTGAAAATAAAATTACCTAAATATATTTTTCAATGTTTTTATTGTTTTATCTTGTATGAAGCCTTAATAGCGTTGTTTTACGCGTTAATTAGCGCAAAATGACTGAACGCGGAAGCTGTCGCAATTGAGCAACACTGAAAACGCGCCGCTCCGACGTGCGGTTTGCGCCAGCGGCAGCGATGGGCGACGGCGTCGTCATCGCGCGACGTATTGCGAAGGAATATCTCCTCATGCGGTTACCGCTTTACGTCGGAGTATAAACGCGAGAAGTCGTCTGGCGTACTACCACCAGGGTCCAGCTTTACATCGCTGAGGGTGCTCACCGCTTAAGAACTTTTTTTCAAGGACGCGTTCATGCAACTGCCTTCATCCGACGTGCAAACAACGTTGGTCACTGCACAATCTTAAAGCTGTAAGTAAAGTAATATGCCTCATCGCATTTGAGAAATGAAGAAATACAAAAACCATGATCCGTGCAAGTTTCAAAACCTAAGGTTGCGGAAATCAATCTTGACCTCACATGCATGAATTTCTTCTGGCTGCCACTTTGAGCATTACACCGCAAAAAAAGATACCTCATTGTCATTGTTTTAAGTTTTGTTGTTAAAAGGGGAAATTACACCTAGAGTGGTCAGTTATGATCAGCAACTCTGGGAGGATATAAACAACAAAGTTTCTATAAAAAGCTTTTCCTTCTTATAAGACATCTTGCTCTAACTTCCACATAGAAAAAAGATGTATTTTTGATCATCTAGAACTGCCGCGCTTCAGAATTTACTTCTTAAAAAAAAGGAAACTGCGTTTTTCAGTAAAATGAACCGCCTAGCATGGAGGTATTTCACAAGTGCAAACAACGCCGCAGTATTGCTTTGGCCTCCAACATTTCAGTCACTAAACCCAAAGTGCCCCCTAGGAGAAATCCCAGGAAACATTTTTATCGCCATATTTGGCATAAAAAAAACACAGTTCTCAACACTGAAAAAAGGGATAAACAAGGTTCAACTTTCACGAAACAGACTATACGTCTCGCAGCAGGTATTTCAAGGGTGCAAAGTTGTTCCATGCCTGGTAAAATTCAAAGTTAGCCCTTTCCCCTTTCTTACACCTTTTTTTAAAGTGTATACAAAATAAGGATTTAGTAGCGATAGACTTACCGCGCACAGCCTCCCTCGGTGGCAGTCAAATTTCTTTCTTCCGATGCGGTGAGGCCATATCGCTCGCCGTTTGAGGTTTCGTTTGCCACGAGAAACCGCAAAAAGCTTGCTCCCCTTGTCAATGCTACTCGACATCCAACAGCACATCAAGTCGGCATCGTGCTGCCGCCGAGCGCGCCTTCAAAAATCTAGGAAGCCTACGCTCACTCATAGCGCACTTGTGTCGCGGTGTTTCTACGCTCAATAACGGCTCCGTTTTCCAGCGATAATTTAGCGATAACGAAAGCCGCGCTGGTTCTTCGTCACGTGTGAAGCCTCGTCCAATGGGAGAGCAGAAAACGGCTAAGAAGTCAGGAGTGGTGTAGAGGGCGGGTGAGCAAATTCTCAGTTCCTATTTGAACAACGGCTAGCGCTACGTTTGGAACATACGGGGGCCTTAGCTAACAACTGATTAGGGCGACACACCGCACTGCGTGTCCCCTAGCCCGATGGCACCAGTGCGCAGAGGGGCGAGCTTGAAGTCTGGCTTTCTTGCCCCCTTGCGTAATCGGGGCATGGGATGCGCGCGGGGCATGTTTATTACATCCCAGCAGCCAAAAATTTATCTTAATATTGTTACGTGGCATGCAGCCTAAGAATAGGGCGCGATGAACGATCGACAAGAAATGCTTTAATGGCTGCTGGCCTAGCGCGAGCGCTCGGTCGCGCGCCAATGCTAGCTTCGTCTTCGTCACACTACCCAGGGCCACTTAAAGATCGTCCCGATCGTTGACAAAGAGACGCGTGAAATGTTGATGAGCTTGAGAGGAGGGTTGAACAGTAAAGATAAAAAGGTAAAGTACTGGCTGCCACGATGAAGAAGATGGGCGAATGATTTCTGGTCCACGAAGCTGCCGGGCCCCAGGTCAACAGGAGCAGACGGTCGAGGCCTTTCGACGAACAGACCGCCATGGGCAGGCGACCTGTGTCCTTACGTGTAAGCAGCGTCTCGGGTCGTTGGGGTCATAGCGTCTGGTCGCGGCTGCGTCGTCATTTCGTCGTGTCTTCTGGTCGTGGCTGGGGACAGGGATGGGGTGAGCTGCGAGGTCAGTTATGGTCTGGCAGGCTGGGGCACAGCCGCGCGGTGCGGACCAGGCACACATGGCCGGTCACCACGGCAGACGCAGGACGCCGAAGATCCGAGACCATGATGACGATGAATACTCCACACCTCCACCAATTATTACATGGTGGCCAGCCGAAGAATGAGGCGCGATGAACGATGTACAAGATATGATTTAATGGCTGCTGGCGTATCGAGAGCGCTCCTTCCCGCGCCACTGCCAGCTTCGTCTTATTCGTCAGAATATAAGCGTAAGGCAACGCAAATGACGCTGTAGCAGACTCTGGGAGTTAAAATCCCGTATTGCGTCTCATTGCCGAAAGTCAGAGCCGTAACTTAGGGTGCAGCTTAAAGCGCCCTTTGACGCGTTTTGCGGTGCCCTCGCCGCCGGACTCAGCGTAACCGGCACAGCGAACCAGCATCATAGCGGAGGATGAAAGAGTGCGACGTAGAGCGCAGCTGAGGATATAACTAAAGTGTTAGCTGAGAGGGTGCATGGAGGAAAAAGCAGCAACAGGGTATAGCGCATTTAGAAAATTGGCGCCGTGGCGGTGCCCCGATACTTGATGGCGCGAGAGTGCGCGGGCTGTGGTATTTTCCAGACCGCTTCACATTGCCAAAATCGACATCAAAGACCGCCTCCGCTTTGCTCTGTAGGGCGCAGGTACGGTGTACGGCAGATAGTACGGCGGTTACTTAATAACGCAATATTGCGCCGGTTGTGGTCTTTTCCGGACCGTTTCACATTGCCAAAATTGACATCCAGGGGGGCCTCCGCTTTTCTTTGCGTTCCGTATGCGGGCTACTCCGGTTCAAATACTGCAGCAGCTCCGCGTGAAAAACGCACTACCGAGAAGCGTAATCGTCTGCTAATTCTTTTTTCATGTCAGCTTAAAGCGGCGCAATTGCCGCTTTGGCATAGCTTAGGTGTGAATACAATGCATTTTATCAGAGAGCTGCAGCATCAAACAGGTTTTTTTTCAATAAGAAATTAACGCATCAGAAGCATCGCTCTGGCAGACGCTTCGGCTGAATATACTGTATTTCAAACTTAGGTCACAGTGTCAAACAATCATTTTTGTTGCATCGACTGAATACACTGCAAATGTTGCGGTGGCAGTCGCTTAGAGTCAATACACTGCATTGCTTCAATATTCAGAAGCGCCAGACAGGCAATTATTTTTAGTCACATCAGCTAAGGACACCGTATAGGCCCCTGTGGCAAATGCTTCAAGTGATTGTACTTTATCATATATCAATTTGCCAGCATAAAAAAGAACGGTATGTTTTGTAATATCAACTTAAGGGGACCAAATTTCAAAGTGCTAGATTCTGCGAGAGTGAATACAATGTGTTTATTCACTATATCCCGGCGTCCAACAGACAAATGTTTTTCGTATCAGCCAGAGGAAGCGTAAGTACCGCTCTTTCTTACACTCTGAGTGAAAACAATGCCTTTCTGGATATGTCCCGCAATAATTTTTGTACATATTGTTGAGATCGGCAAACTCGGACCTGGGAAGAATTCCTGGAACGCCAATGTGAAGGCTGACGAGTTATCCAGATGAAACGCTGCTGCGAGGACAGGCGTTCGCGGAAGCAGCGGCGACCGAGGCGGCGTCAAGTGGCCGAATCTTCCTTCGGGTTGCCGGACTGATGATGCTGTTTGCAGGTCACGCGCGGTATGTTCATTGAAAGACGGCTGCAACCTCGACAGAGATTCACCTGCTGGAAGACGGCTCGACATTCCTTTCCCACGGTGGCACCGAACCCGCCACAATGGTTAAGTCTACACGCCAGCGTTCGATGCGTCTTTTCCCCTTCGCACCTGCTGGAAATCGGCCTGCCATTCCTTTCCCACGAAGACACCGACAGTGGCGCAGTGGTGACATCGATGCGGTAGTGCTCGAGGACTGTCTTTTCCCCTTTTCATCGACTTAGCTGCGAGAGAGCAACAACACCATCCCCTGCCACCAGTGTCTATAACTGCTCGCTTGATTGGACATCGTTCTCCGAGCTTTATTCCCCAGTCAGGCATCTGGGGAATACGAAGGGCATTAAGCCGGCTGCTGGATTGTTTCCCAGACACTCCTAGCTGGACTGTAAATATGTAAAAATTAACCTACTCTACAGTTTCCTTAACGGAGTCCGACTCAGCTTCGGAGCCGGGACTTGCAGTACTGAAAGAGAGAGAACCCAAGGGCCCCTTGTCTCCAACACTGGTGGCAGCGAGGGATTGAAGTGCAATCCCCGACACTGGTAGCAGCGGTGCGGTTAAAGCGCAATCCCCAACAATATCAACTTAATGTTGCAGTCGCCAGCGCTTGTTGTGAATACATTTTACTGATCACTTTCTCTCAAAATCAAACAGGCGCGCGGGGGATGTTCATTGAGAGCCGGCTGTAACATCGACAGAGGTCCCAAACTTCGGACAACAGGCGGGGGAGACAAGGTCGTTCATTCACCTGCTGGGAGACGGCTTTACATTATTTTTCTACTGGCGCTGAACCGGCCACAATGGTGAATTCGACACGCCAGCATTCGATGCGTCTTTTCCCCATCCCACCTTCTGGGAATCAGCACGTCATTACTTTCCTACGAAGGCACCGACCTAGTCGCAGTGGTGACATCGACCCGACAGTGTTCGAGGACTGTCTTTTCTTCTTTCCATCGAATGAGCTGCGAGAGAACATCAGCACCCCCCCCCCCCCCCCCCCGCCTGCCGTGGGCGGTACCGCGAGTGTCTACAACTTTGCTCCAACATAAAAGGAATATATTTGTTCATAGCAACGCAAGGCATCCTAAATGTCGTTCTCGTAGACGCTTGCAGTGAAAATATATTCATAAGCAAGCGTCTGCAAAAAGCTTGGAATGATGTAGTGGGATCCATTGCTTTCCCCAAAATAAAACAAACAATTTACCAGACAAAACAAATATTTCCTTCCTTATGAATTTAAGCCAAGCTAAACGTCCCTGTGTAAAGATGCTTGGAGTGGGTACATTTTATTTCGTCCCTTTGTGCCAGGATCAGAGAATAAGTTCTTTGCATATCAACTTAATGCAGCGTAACTGCCGCGCTGCAGCACGCTTGGAGTGTATGTAGCGCATATCATCAATTTACTCCAGCATAAAACCTATATATTTGTTCATAGCAACGCAAGGCAGCCTAATACCCCAATCACACGGGCACCGAAAAGGCCTTTGAGAATCAAGTCCTTATATCCAAAGGCGTAAGGAGTGCAACTACATGGCACAAATGTGGCGCCTTTGCCGCTAAGGGCCTTGGAGGCGAAGGCGCCCGTCAGAGACCTTTGGAGCCAAAAGGCGCAGCCTTCAAGAACCTGCGATCGCAGTTCCACCCAATGTCAAAAAGTAAAAGCAATAAAAATAGTTACAGCCAACAACGTTTGAAAAAAAAATTTAATATGAAAGGTGTGTCTGACTTTGCTTTTTGTAGAGGTGCTTATATTTTATGCCCAGATTTTATGACAGTAAAAGTGTCGCAGCAACATTGTCAAGTTATCGTATCGTGGGCGGCTGTGGTGTTGGTTGGCGCCGAAGTTACAATTATTCGGGCCAACCTGCCCACCACTACACTCCGTCAGTTCGGAGGGGGAGGAGCGACAAACTTCTCCACCCCGCGTGCGAAAGATTGTGATTCTACTGCTGACCGGCGATAGGGGCCACGCCTGATTAGTCGTTGACCGGAGGCATGAGGCGTAGGCAAGTTCCCTAGCGAATTAATTTAATTAGGCAAACAACAACCAAGTATTACAATATGCCCGACAAGGTAGCGCCGTACACTAATGTGACGCAAATAACACAAGCACCAATTGAACACGTTAACACAACAATTAACACAAAGAAAGAAACATCAGGGCGATTGCTATACAAAAATGTTACGAGATGGAAATACAGTACAAAGGATTACAACGAGAAACAGAGAAAGCAAAAATACAAAGATAAAAGAGTTGAAGTGAGTGGTGAGAAACGATGGCTTAGCGGCGGAGTGGCAAGGTCCGGTCGCAGAGAGCGTCGGGCTGCGGTTGCTCGTCGCGGGGCTGATGGGGGCTTGCGGATACGGCGAACTTGGGCCGCGCGTCTTCGGGACCACCGTAGCCGCGCTCTACGCGTCAGATCTCCGCCTAGGCTCCTTGCCGACCACTTCCCTGGCTGACCTCACTTACGACCGCACGCACCGAAATCTCCAGACCAACTGCCAGCGCGCGGCGTTCCCGTCGCCCCCTTCGCATAGAAAAGAATGAAAAAAAACAACACAGGAAAAAAAAAAGACTCTTCAGGAGCCACGCACAGAGGAATGCGGCTCTCAAACAGAAAAAAAAGAACACATGAAGGAATGTCGAAAGAATTCGGCACAATGCCTTAATCCCACGAGGAGTCATTGGGGGCCGCGAACAGTGCCGGGGCATTCAATCCGCTTCTGCTGTTCCCAACACGTGCAAGCGCTTGCCACCTGTATGGCAACAATGCTAGGAGGACGGGGGAGTAGTTTTGAGTGACCCCTCCAGCGCTATGGTGAGAATGCCGTTCCCCCGCGGGGGAGGGGAAAAATCGTCGACGCCGCTCCGCGACATGTTTCTGGGAAACAAAGGGCAAAGCTGGACAGGGCAGGCATGAACTGTGTGACACAACCCCCACGAAAAGATTGATATTCTCAATAACATTCACAAACAAAATACAAATTTCGTGCACACACACACGCTCCTGGCGGACAAGCCACCTCAGATGAAAGACGCGCACATCACTGTCACCAGCGCGCACCACCTCGTCGTATCACCAGTTTTCCCCGAAGGCTCGCAGGATAGCGCACCGACACACGCCTCACGCACTGCAACACCTCACGCAGTCACGTCCCAGTTAGTCAAAACAGTTCGACACTGCACATTCGGTCGTAACAGTCCAACACTGAAACACGACCACACGCAAACATCTTGCGCTGCATAACATTTCAAAACACTACCAACAATGCACAAAATAGCAATAAAAAGAAATTTCTAGCTAAGGGTGAAACTGGGCCGTCGCAACGCGTTTAGTTCACCCCATGGCTATTCACACCCGGCTGAGGTAGTCTGCGCCGACGTTATCTTTTCCCTTAATGTTCTCGACCCCGAAGTCGTACTCCTGTAGGAGCAGCGCCCAGCGAAGCAGCCGTGAATTCATAAACTGAGCCTCGTTCAGATATTTCAGTGAATGATGATCTGTCTGGACGGTGAATCGTTTGCCGTAGAGGTAGAAATTGAAGCGCTTGATAGCCCATACAATGGCCAAGCACTCCTTCTCAACTGCTGCGTGCGCCTTCTCTCTGGGAAGTAGCTTGCGACTCGCGTACGCGACGGGATGCAGAAGTCCGTCTTTTTCCTGCAACAGTACTGCCCCAACCCCTTGATCTGAGGCGTCGGTACGGAGTACAAATGGCTTGCTGAAATCCGCCACCTGTAGGATGGGGGCCTCTGAGAGCAGTTGTTTCAGGCTGTTAAAGGCTTGTTCTTCGTTATCCCCCCACCTAACGCTGTTTGGTGCGAGTTTTTCGGTCAGGTCTGTCAGAGGTGCGGCAACAATTGCGTAACTCGGGATGAATTCACGATAGTATCCCGCTAGGCCCAAAAAGGCTCGTACTTGGCGTTTGGTTATCGGTCGTGGGGCTTGGCGGATCCTGTCTAGTGCTGATTCCATCGGGCCAAGGGTCCCCTTTCCAATCGTGTGACCGAGAAAATACAGTTGATCGACGCCGAGTTCGCATTTCTTCGGGTGTATGGTCATCCCGGCTTCCCGGATTCGAGTGAGAACCTGCTCCAGTGCCTTGACATGGTCCTCCCACGACTCGGTCGCTACGAGCAGGTCATCGTAGTAATGATAGACGTTGTCTATCCCGTCTAGGAGCTTCCTCATCAGTTTAGCAAAGACGGCTGGGGCGGTCTTGACGCCGAAAGGCATGTTCCTGAATTGGTAAAGGCCACTGGGAGCCGAAAACGCCGTCTTTTTTCTTGAGTTATCGTCCAGGGGGACCTGCCAATAGCCGTTCGCGAGGTCCATCTTAGAGAAGAACTTTTTGCCTCCCACCTCCGCGATGAGGCAGTCGGCGCGGGGGATCGGTTCGGCGCCGGCGACCAATACCTTATTTAATCTCCTGAAATCTACGCAAAAGCGGTTCGAACCGTCGGGCTTCTTTATCAGGGCTGTTGGGGCATTATACGGTGAGCGTGACTTCTCGATCACGCCCATCCGCAGCATCGCGGCAACCTCCCTCTCAACTTCCTGACGCACTGCGAAGGGAAGCGGGTACTGCTTGACCTGGATGGGCTTGTTGGTGGTAGTGGTCAAGTTGCACACGGCCCACGTGGTGTATCCGGGCCGATCGGAAAACAGCTCCTTATGTCGAGAAATGAGGGACCGCAGCTCCTGTGCATGCGGTGGGGTCAGTTTCTCGACGCCGCGACATCGCGGTGGTCGGATTGTTCCCCGAGAGGCCACACCAGTGCCCCATCGTCTATATTGGAGGCTGCTGCCGCAACCACCGGCAGGAACTGGCCATCTTTCAGCTCTAGATAGCCGTTTTGAATGCAGGCCGACACGTCCTTTGCTCCAGGGCGTGCCCGGTTGCCCTGCTCAGGATTTCTCCGGCTCTCCTTGCAATGCGCCGCGACGTGCCCCGGTCGCGCGCAAATGTAGCAGCGTGGTGGGGATGATACTGCCGCGGGTAGCGGTTTTCCCTGGTGGCCCTTGCGGCCAGCGTTGGATGACTTGCCTACGGGCCGGTCCTCACGTTTCAGTTCACGCCGGCCAAAGTATGTGGACCCCCTAGCAGTGACATAGTTGTCTGCCCTTTGTAGCAGCTCATTCTGATCGCCCGCCGTTTTCTCCTTGAGGAAGGTAGCCATCGACGGCGTGCAGTTCTCTAGAAACTGCTCCCTCAAAAGGAGGCTGTTGATACCCTCGTAGGTCTGCTCGCACGAAGAGAGCTGTACCCACCGCTCCCAGTAATTCTCTAATCGGGAGAAAAACTGGGACGGGGTTTCTTGCTCGTGGGAGCTTCTGTCCGGAACTTCTGTCGAAACCCCTCCTCCGTCAAGCGGAAACGAAGCAGATGAGCTCGCTTGACCTTGTCATAGTCTACCGCATCCGCTTCAGGCATGCGGTCGAAAACGCTCAACGCCTCTCCCGCAAGGCACGTGCTAAAGTCAGTAACCCACTGGTCTCGCGGCCACTTCTGCGCCTCTGCGACTCGTTCGAACCGTGTAAGGTCAGAACCACCTAGACTAAGAGAAGGTCTCCGCACTCGCCCGCACCTATCCTCTGACGTCAACACACTCTGCCCTAGCCGTTCCACTGCGCGTGGTGTCGCTCTTGAGCACCAGATGGCGCTAGGTGCTACGCAACGCACGAGACGCGCATAGCGCGCGCTGTCGAGACGCCGCAGGCGTCGCTGCACGTGGTTCGGTTTTTTGCATTTATTCCACTGTGTACACGTGCGGTCTGTTCGATGTCATGGGGCGATGCTGTGTGCCAAACTGTAGAGGAAACTACGACAGAGGGCCCAAAGGTCAGGCTGTTTGGGTTCCCAAGTGATCCCGTGCGAAGGAAAAAATGGCAGCGGGCAGTGCGACGGGATTATGTCGACGTTGGAAAACTGAAAGATCCGCTGGTAAGTGTTGTCTCGCTTTTCAATTCGTGCAGTGATGATTTATATGAACAATGTACGATGAAAGTGTATTAGTACAAGCTGCGATATTCCATTGTTATATAAATACGTTTTCAAGTGACCATTTATTTACACGTGTAATCCACGTGGGCTCGCACGCGTTTGCGATGGCGTGTGTATACTCATTCGTTGAACGGCTCATGGGTCAGTAAAATGCGCTTTTCACAGATCTCGCGTTTAGATTTGTAAGCGTATGCCACAATTTTGCAGGCGTCAAAGTGTGTTCATAATATGATGGCGCTGGTTGTTTCGCAGGTTTGTGAACGGCATTTCAAGCCCGAGCACCTACGTACAGCATCGAATACACGGATTGCGACGGACAGACCATCGAGGTTCAAATGAAGCTCACCCGGCTTACGCCTGATGCCATTCCAACGATCTTTCCCGACTGCCCGCAATATATTTCGGATTCTCGCCAGTCGAGAGAAGACCCTGATGTCAAGCGAACACTTGTGGAGAGCGAACAGCTTCAAAGGGCCTTAAAGCAGTCAGCTTTAGCGCACGAGAACGAGGAACGAGAGAACCAAGTTAACAGCCTCCAAGACATCAATTCACACCTGCACAAGCTGGGAGAGAGACGGTTTTGGACAGCGGTACCTTGCGACAGCTGCATGATCTTTGCTCACGTCAAAGTGACAACAAATGCTCCCGAGATTTTTGTGTCAGTGACTGTGTCGTCGGATATGTCTGTGCGTGGGTTTTGTTTAGGTGCTCGTTTTACATCTGACAAATGTTTTGAGATCCCGGATTATATCCACGATTTCCGCGTGCTTCTTCAGCTCTTGTATAATGTCGAGGACCACTGCACTAAAGGAGGACCACAACAAGTGGACAAAGGAAAGGTTGCACTAAAATTGGTGATCTCCCTTCTTGACGAGATTTCAAGTGGGGACCTTCTGGAGGACGAAAAGGTGGGCGCTGTGACGCTCCTCAAAGAGCAGTGTCACCTCCTCATAAAGAGGAATAATGCTGTTCGCTACTCTGCGGAACATTTGGTCTTGTGTTGCATTTTGTACACTATTTCACCGCATGGCTACAAGTTTTTAAGGAGCAGTGGAAAGTTGATGTTGCCTCATACTGCTACAATCAAGCGTGTCTGTGGTGCACTTGATGTTAGTCATTTAAAGGAGCAAAATGAAGAGGGCTTCCTAAGATATATGAAAAGGAGGGCAAGTCTGCTGAAAGCTCATGAAAGAAACGCAACATTAATGGTAGATGAAATACACTTA
The DNA here is from genome assembly GCF_052857255.1 of Amblyomma americanum. Classification (NCBI taxonomy): domain Eukaryota; kingdom Metazoa; phylum Arthropoda; class Arachnida; order Ixodida; family Ixodidae; genus Amblyomma; species Amblyomma americanum. Next base: position 525,156,360 of record NC_135497.1, read on the forward strand.
CAGCAGTTCTTTGAATACAAGGGTGGCAGCATAACAGGTGCTGCTGCGAACTGTTCTGAACCTGCCAAGACAGCGCATGTATTTATGGTGCAGTCTCTCCTGTCACCGTTCAAATATGTTGCACACATCCTTCCAGTGTCAAACATTACTGCGGAGGAACTGCATGAAACTAAAAAAAGTAGTCTTGAGATTTGAAGAAGCGAACTCTCATATTGTTGCAGTCATCACAGACAATAATTCTATTAACCGGAAAGTAATGGCTATGTTCAGTGAAGCCCAGAAGCTCGAAATTGTATACCCCCATCCAGTTAATCCGCAGCAGCCACTCTTTCATATTGTTGACTCTGTGCATTTGCTGAAATGTATCAGAAACAATTGGCTAAACCAAAAAAATCCTGACAAATATCTATATTACCCACCTTTTCCCTGTGAAACCACAGAAAGTAAGAAAATGGAGGGTGCTTCATTCACATCACTCAGAAAGCTCCAAGAGGCTGAACGAACTAATGCTGCGAAAGTGGCTTTTGGGCTAACGTATAAAGCATTAAACCCCACAAATATTGAGAGGAAGAACGTGAAACTTGCTCTGCGAATTTTTAACTCTTTTGTTTCATCTGCTTTGAGGATAAGAGGCGAAACACTGCATCTGACGCTTGCAGATGGTACTGCAGATTTCATTGACCTACTTGTGCGATGGTGGAGCATCGTCAATGTCAAGACTCCCCATAAGGGACACAGAGTGAGAGATGTGTGGCAAGAGCCAGTAGGAGAAATCAATGGCGAGCAGCTGCAGTTCCTCGACACAATTGTTACCTGGCTCGACGACTGGAAAAGTAGGTGCGTGCATACAGGGGCGTTGACAAAGGAGACCCTCTCAGCTCTCCGGCTTTCCGCATATGCCTTGATCGAAGCGTCAAGATATTGTTTGGAGGAGCTCGGTTGTATATACGTTCTCCTTGGAAAATTTCAAACCGACCCCTTCGAAGCTCGGTTTGGAAATTACCGTGAGCTCTGTGGGTCCTATTACAATGTGTCCATCACACAGGTATTTGAAGCTGAGGCAAAGATCCGCCTCCAGAACACACTGATCTTGTCAAATATGCCAGCATTCACTGACACTTGCAAAGAGCCGTGTGCTGAAATCCTGATTGAGAAATATAACATAAAGCTAAGAAGCTGTGACCTAAAGAAGGCCCGGGAAGACATGCCGGCATTGGTGTACATCGCTGGCTACTGTGCCTATGCTGCTTTGAAGCACCAGCCTTGCAATGACTGCTGTGATTTATTCACAATTAGTGAGAGAGAGCTTGAACGCAGTGAGCATGTGCTTATTGATAATATGAGCAGAGGTGGCTTGAAATTTCCACAGCCATGTGTCGTTCATGTGGTGCTGTGCACCAAGATTGTGCTACAATATATTACAGGCAAGGAATATAAGACTGTGTTTCATGCAGAGAGTAATCAGAGAGCTGCACTTCTAAGTGTGATGAAGTATTTGCTCTGTGACAGTGAAGACTTTGACACTTGTGAAACTGGTCACAGTCAAGAGTCAATGTTAAAGAGCATCCTTAATCCAGCAGTAAACACCCTGCTGAAGAATTACGCAGCCTTCAAGAACGACAAGATGAACACAGAAAAGAATAATGTGAAAAAGAGAAAGTTGATTACCCTGAAGTGAAAATGATGTGTGCTGTTTTCGCGAATGTTTATGCTACAATACATACAATATATGAACTGTGTGTTATGTTTATGTTGTCTTGATTTCTATGAAATTTTTAAAAATTATCCAGCATTGTGAAGTTCAGCAGATTTTTCATATTAAACTAGTGAGATTGATGTATGTCATGTTTTTTTATGTGACTGTTGTGTGTTCGAATGTCATTCTGTGATAGTGGAAACCAATGCCAAATAAAATTTGCGATATGAATTGTACAGCTGTCTGTGACAGACTTAACGAAGAAAGACGTTTCTCCGGCGCATCGTCTTTCTAGTCTCAAATCAGCTTTGCTCCAAATGCCGAAGTTAACGTGGAAAGAACTTGTCTTTGTTCCTTTAATCTCGCCAGTGCACAATTTATACTGGATGCAAATATATTCCGGACGTATACCCTAGAACATGCTGCAGTATTGTGCTTTTTTTTCGATGGCACCTCAAGCGGTGGAGGACGGGCTTAGTGTGGTGACGTCACGGGGGAGTGCCGAGGCCTTCTCCTAGTCTAGGTGGTTCTGGTCAGGTAGGCGTCCAATTCATCCGTTTTATCGTTAAACGGCGCCATTAGCTTATGTGGACTGACGACCGTGAAACGCGATGTAGGTTCGCTTTGGACCAAAGCGGAATCTGAACCAGCGCTCCCGCCACCCTCGCCTCTCGCGTGGAGAATTTGTAGTTCAGCGTTCAGTTCGAGCATTCGACGAGCGGAGTGCGCCTTGTCCCTTTCTTCCTCCTCGAGCAGCCGCTGCTCTTCTTCTTTCATGCTCTCGCGCAGTTATGCGCGCTCATCTCTGAGGAATTCCTGGAGGGCAACCCCCTCGAAGCCTAGCTGCTTCCCGAGAACAATTATTTTTCCTAACTCTGCCATTGCACCAACGGTTCTTTGTTCTCAGTTCTGACAGTGAGATATTACTTGAACGCTATGCCTCGCGGTCACGGCCAATCGTGGTCAGCAAGTCCTGTCGCGGACGCCAGTTTGTTAGATATCGTATCGTGGGCGGCTGTGGTGTTGGTTGGCGCCGAAGTTACAATTAATCGGGCCAACCTGCCCACCACTGCACTCTCCGAAAGTTCGGAGGGGGAGGAGCGACAAACTTCTCCACCCCGCGTGCGAAAGATTGTGATTAGACTGCTGACCGGCGATAGGGGCCACGCCTGATTAGTCGTTGACCAGAGGCATGAGGCGTAGGCAAGTTCCCTAGCGAATTAATTTAATTAGGCAAACAACAACCAAGTATTACAATATGCCCGACAAGGTAGCGCCGTGTACTAATGTGGCGCAAACAACACAAGCACCCATTGAACACGTTAACACAAGAATTAACACAAAGAAACATCAGGGCGATTGCTATACAAAAATGTTACGAGACGGAAATACAGTACAAAGCATTAACACGAGAAACACAGAAAGCAAAAATACAAAGATAAAAGAGTTGAAGTGAGTGGTGAGAAACGATGGCTTAGCTGCGGAGTGGCAAGGTCCGGTCGCAGAGAGCGTCGGGATGCGGTTGGTCGTCGCGGGGCGGACGGGGGCTTGCGGATACGGGCGAACTTGGGCAGCGCGTCTTCGGGACCACCGTAGCCGGGCTCTGCGCGTCAGATCTCCGCCTAGGCTCCTTGCCGACCACTTCCCTGGCTGACCTCACTCACGACCGCACGCACCGAAATCTCCAGACCAACTGCCAGCGCGCGGCGTTCCCGTCGCCCCCTTCGCATAGAAAAGAATGAAAAAAAACAACACAGGAAAAAAAAAGACTCTTCAGGAGCCACGCACAGAGGAATGCGGCTCTCAAACAGAAAAAAAAGAACACATGAAGGAATGTCGAAAGAATTCGGCACAATGCCTTAATCCCACGAGGAGTCATTGGCGGCCGCGAACAGTGCTGGGCCATTCAATCCACTCCTGCTGTTCCCAACACGTGCAAGCGCTTGCCACCTGTATGGCAACAATGCTAGGAGGGGGGCTGTAGTTTTGAGTGACCCCTCCAGCGCTATGGTGAGAATGCCGTTCCCCCGCGGGGGAGGGGGAAAAAGTCGTCGACGCCGCTCCGCGACATGTTTCTGGGAAAAAAAAGGTCAAAGCTGGAGAGGGCAGGCATGAACTTTGTGACCGTCATCGAGTGCCCCTGGTGGCCAAGGCAATACACAAAACCTGCTGCTGCTGATGAGTGTGTTGCAGTTCTTTTGAAGGTTTGAAGGTTTGAAGGTTTATTTCCGCAACTAGGTGTTGCGAGGACAGCCAGGAAAAAGGCTGTATAGACAGCTTGAAAGGTCCTGGCTTCCTCTTAAAGTGCAGCATTGACGGCGGCAGAAAAGGACATCAAACAAAATGTAAGGGAAAAAAAGGAAGCAGTTAGAATAAAAAATTGGAGCTCAACGAATGAACAGAATACACCGCTAATTTTAAAACAGTCATTTGAGCCACCTCTAGCACATCACTGGGTGCTAAGCCTGAACGACTGTTTCACCTTTGGGCTGCACCATGTAGCTGCTGCGCCCCTGCTCCTTTAAGGTTTCGCTCCTTTGGTGAAAAATGATGCCTCTGCTGGAAATGGCGTACACGGATGCTTTGTGACAGGAGTATAAATGTCGCTCTGGTAGGTGCTTTGAGTGAATAGGCTGTGTTACATTGCAATGTTCCCGGATCAAATAAACTGTAAGGCTAAAGAAGAAGATGCGTCTGATGATTTGAAAAGACGAAGACGAGGTGACAGTGCTCTCGAGAGTTTTTGCCAGCGCTACGCTTGTGTGTCTTTTGCCGATCTGATCCCAGACTGCTGCCGTTGCCGTTCCCGTCGCCCCAGTACCTCGTAACAAACCCCCCGTTACATTTGGTGGAGGAGCCGGGTAAAAACATCGGCCCTGGAGCTCCGTAGTCGTGCTCTCCCGGCGCGCACGATGCCTGAGGACGTCCAACACCAGGCCGTACAAGTGGGCCAGGCTGTCATCTGTGCCGGCTCTCTTCGTCAACGGGACCCGACCATTTTCAGCGGGACTGACGAGAACGATGTGGAAGATTGGCTCACATCGTACGAGCGGGTGAGCGTATACAACAAATGGGACGATGTGACGAAGCTAAACAACGTCATCTTTTATCTCGCCGGTGTGGCTAACCTCTGGTATCGCAACCATGAGGCAGATATTCAAACCTGGTCCATTTTTAAGACTAAATTTGCAGACGTATTTGGTCGACCGGCTGTCAGGCAACTCCGAGCCGAACAGAGATTGCGTGAACGATCTCAGCAGGCTAGTGAAAGCTTCACTAGCTACATTGAAGATGTCGTCGACTTGTGCAAGCGGGTCAACGCTCGTATGTCGGAAGCCGACAAGATCCAACACATCTTGAAAGGCATCGATGACGACGCTTTTCAGATGCTTCTAGCGCGCGACTTGCGTACCGTTGCTGAAGTCGTCACGCTGTGTCAAAGCTTTGAGCAGTTGCGCAAGCAGCGGATTCTGACACGCCAGCGGCCACAGCAGGTTGAGTCGCTCGCTGGGCTCACGCCTGCTCCTGACCCCTCGCTGCTACAGCAGATTAAAGACTTCGTGCGGGAAGAAGTGGCACGTCAACTTTCCTTTCTGCCGAGCGCTCACGACCGACCATCATATCTGACTCCAGCGCTCCGACATACAATTCAAGAGCAAGTTGCTGAGGCTCTTCCACCGGCTCATCCGTCACCACCTGTCACGGTTCCGCTGACATACGCTGACGTTGTCGCCAGACCACAACCTGTGGCGGCTCCGCTCACATATGCCGAAGCCGTCGCGAGACCGCCTCCTGTCGCGGCTCCAGTGACATATGCCGATGTCGTAGCAAGACCGCAGCCGCCAATCTATAGTGCGCCTCCGGCGCATTCGCGAGGGCCAGTGGCTTACCGACGACCTACTCCAAGGGTCAGCGATTCCTGGCGCACAACGGACAATCGGCCGATTTGCTTCTTTTGTGGTCTCCCAGGTCATGTAGCTCGGCATTGCCGCCGTCGTCTCCCGGACGCGGAAATTCCTCCCCAAGCTCCTGGGTACTGGCCCCCACCGAGTCAGTACTCTGTACCAGCTGCGCCACCGCAAAGTCGTACTTCCTCGCCGGACCGTTCTACCCTCTCCAGCCGCCGGCCCTCTTCTCCACGACGCCGGTCTATTTCGCCTATGCGACGTCGCCCCACCGCTAACCAGGAGGAAAACTAGGCGCCGCAGTTCCTGAGGCGAGAACTGCGTCCACAACGAACTTCGAAAGGCCTCATCCGTCAGCCGCTAACCTCATTGAAATTTCCGTCGACGGCGTTTCTGTCATGGCGCTTGTCGACACTGGTGCTGCCGTTTCCGTCATGGACGCAAAGCTGTGTAGTTCTTTAAGAAAAGTAAGGACGCCAATTGCTGGACTCTCACTGCGCACCGCCAGCGCTCAGAACATCCAGCCGTCAGCAGCGTGTACCGCTCGCGTTGTAATCCAGGGGACCATTTATGCAGTCGAATTCGTCGTACTGCCCTGCTGTTCTCATGCTGTTATCCTGGGCTGGGATTTCCTATCGCGCCATGCTGCTATCATCGATTGTGCTCGAGCTGAAGTCGAGTTCTCTCACCTGCCCGAAGCTGTCTTGGACACTGCCCCTCCTGGTGCCTGTGTTAAGGCCCTAGTTGCCGAAGACATTGACCTGCCCCCCTGCTCTTCAGTCCTCGTACCCCTCTCTTGCGGCCCTCTTCGCGACGACACTGTCCTCTTCACTCCGTCCCCTATCTTTCTGCACCGCAAGTGTCTGCCTCTGCCATACGCTGTACTGACTATATCCGCTGGCCTCTCCGTACTGTTCGTGTCTAACCCATTCTCGTTCCCCAACGCCTTGCGCCTAGGTGAATGTCTCGGCACGGTACAACCATTCGCGTCTCTGCTCATCCGCGAAGAGACGGACGACGCGCCGCACCTCTCCATAGCCGCACTCAGCCCACCTACTGCTGCGCCCGATCCCTCCTCAACCGAAGCATTCCTTCGCTTCATCGACGACAACCTTCCAGCGCCGCAAAGGGCACAGCTTCTCACTTTACTTAATCAGTTTCGCTCATCATTTGACTCACATCAAAGTTCCTTGGGCCAAACTTCCACTGTCACCCATGCCATCGACACAGGTGACCACGCACCGCTGCGACAACGTCCCTATCGTGTGTCTGTCGCCGAGCGCCAAGTTATTGAAGACCAAGTCGACAAGATGCTCCAGAGCGGCGTCATTCAGCCCTCAAGCAGCCCATGGGCGTCGCCTGTGGTGCTCGTCAAAAAGAAGGATGGCTCCATACGCTTCTGTGTAGATTACCGCCGCCTTAATAAGATTACGCGCAAAGATGTCTATCCCCTCCCGCGCATAGACGACGCTCTGGAGTCTTTGCAAGGGGCCGAACTCTTTTCATCTCTCGATTTGCGTTCCGGGTACTGGCAAGTTCCTATGAAAGAAGCCGATCGCCCCAAAACCGCCTTTGTGACACCGGATGGCTTGTATGAATTTACGGTGATGCCCTTCGGGCTTTGTAACGCCCCCGTGACTTTTGAGAGGATGATGGACACCATTTTGCGCAGACTTAAGTGGAAGACATGCCTTTGCTACCTCGACGACATTGTGGTCTTTTCCCCGGACTTTGACACCCACCTCTCCCGTTTGAAGCACGTCTTGACCTGCCTCTCTGGCGCCGGCCTGCAGCTGAACTTAAAAAAATGCCGTTTTGCCGCTCGTCAATTAACCATCTTAGGTCATGTTGTCTCTAAGCAGGGCGTCAGTCCCGACCCAGCGAAACTTCGTGCTGTGGTTGACTTTCCCAAACCTACCTCCATCAAAGACTTGCGCAGCTTCCTGGGTTTGTGCTCATATTTCCGCCGGTTTATTCGCAACTTTGCGTCCATTGCTGCGCCTTTGACTCAACTGCTGTCTGGAAGTGCGGATTTATCACTGTGGTCTCCAGCGTGCGACGACGCATACACCACCTTGCGCCGTCTCCTCACGGCGCCGCCCATTCTGCGCCATTTCGACTCGGCCGCTCCTACCGAAGTTCACACGGACGCCAGCGGTGTTGGCCTCGGCGCTGTCCTCGCCCAACGAAAACCTGGCTTTGACGAATACGTCGTTGCTTATGCTAGCCGCACACTCACACCAGCAGAACGCAACTACTCCGTGACTGAAAAAGAGTGTTTGGCGATTGTATGGGCCCTCGCGAAGTTTCGACCGTACATTTATGGGCGCCCTTTTGACGTTGTGACCGACCACCATGCGCTCTGTTGGCTTTGCAACCTGAAAGACCCCTCCGGCCGCCTCGCTAGGTGGGCCCTTCGCTTGCAAGAATATGATATCCGCGTCGTGTATCGCACCGGCCGCAAGCATCAAGACGCCGATGCACTGTCACGCTGCCCCCTTCCAGCCGAGATCGCCAGCCTTTCCGCCTCCGACGCTTCTCTGCCCTTGCTTCGCCTCAGCGACATGCCTTCAGCGCAACGCATGGATCCCTGGATCGCTTCCCTTCTCGACTTTCTCGCCAACCCGACGGCTGCTTCACCGTCACGTGCGCTCCGCCGCCAAGCTGCCCATTTTGCGATCCGTGACACCCTACTTTATCGCCGTAACTACAACTCCGAAGGTCGCAAGTGGCTGCTCGTTATTCCACGTCACTTACGCTCGGAGATATGCGCATACTTCCATGCTGCCCCCCACAGCGGTCACGCGGGCGTTTTCAAGACCTACACCCGCATACGGCTGCGCTACTACTGGCGCGGAATGTACACCTTTATCATGAAGTACGTGCGCGCATGCATTCCCTGCCAACGTCGCAAGACACCTCCCCATCGTTCTGCTGCTGAGCTGCAGCCGTTACCATGCCCTCCACGCCCGTTCGACCGCGTTGGCATTGATTTATACGGTCCGCTTCCATACACTGCAGACGGCAACCGTTGGGCTATAGTAGCGGTGGATCACCTTACACGATATGCCGAAACTGCTGCCCTTCCGGCTGCCACAGCGACGGACGTCTCCTCCTTCATTTTGCACCGATTCATCCTTCGCCACGGTGCACCTCGTGAACTGCTCAGTGACCGAGGCCGCGTGTTCTTATCTGAGGTGGTGAAGGCGCTTCTCAAAGAGTGCAACACGATTCACCGAACTACCACCGCCTATCATCCGCAGACCAATGGCCTCACTGAGCGATTTAACCGCACACTCGGAGACATGCTCTCCAAGTACGTCGCTTCTGACCACACGAATTGGGATCTCGTCCTTCCGTACGTTACTTATGCGTACAATACCGCTACGCAGTCTACCACCGGATTCTCTCCTTTCTTCCTACTTTACGGCCGCCACCCCTCTGCTACTATCGACACTATCCTCCCTTACCGCCCTGATGAATCCGAATATCGGCCTGTTTCCGACGCCGCGCAACACGCCGAAGCCTGCCGCCAAATTGCCCGGTCACTCACCACTGACACCCAGCATCGCCAGCGCTCCCGCCTCGACCAAGACCAAACCCCACCGAACTACACTTCTGGTGCACTTGTGTGGCTCTGGATCCCTTCAGGAACTCCCGGTCTCTCCTCAAAATTTCTTGCGAAGTACCATGGTCCCTACCGTGTGCTGGAGCGCACCTCTCCGGTTAATTATATCGTGGAACCCCTCACGCCGTCTCCTGATCTCCGCCGCCGAGGACGGGAGACCGTTCATGTCCAGCGCCTCAAGCCCTACTACGACCCCGCCGTCTTGCCATCATCCTAAGTCGCCAGGATGGCTCCTCTTGTCCCCGGGGTGATTGTAAGGCTAAAGAAGAAGATGCGTCTGATGATTTGAAAAGACGAAGACGAAGTGACAGTGCTCTCGAGAGTTTTTGCCAGCGCTACGCTTGTGTGTCTTTTGCCGATCTGAACCCAGACTGCTGCCGTTGCCGTTCCCGTCGCCCCAGTACCTCGTAACAAACCCCCCGTTACAAAACAAATAATTTTGTTTATAGCAACTTAAGTCAGCGTAACTGCTGCCTTGGCAAATGCTTGTTTTGAATATACAGCCTTTCATCACTGTGACCCGGCGTCAAGCACACAAATACTTTTGTCATAACACTTATGATAGTGCAAGTCTAACTGTTTCAGATGCTTGGAGCGAGCTGAATGTGTTCTCCCCGCGGTGCGACGGTTGGTGTCTTTGTGTTCGCTGCTGTGCGGGGAGCCATTAGAGGGGCTCACACCCCAACATTTGGCAGAGCCGTTTTCTCTCTGGCTCTTTGTAAGCAGGCGTTGTGCGGCCCCCTCCCAGGCTTTGTTCGAATCCTTAGTTAAAGTAAAACGCACTGAGACGTACGGTTAGCTGCCTGCAGAGGGAAAATGTCTTCCTAGGCCGTGTCCGAGACACCAGAGCGGGCGCTCGGACCCCCCGTGGTTTCCAGGAGAGTCGCGCGAAGTGATTGCTTCGGACAGCACACTGCCCGGCCGACCAGATGCGCCGGAGACGAGCCGCGAGGGCTGAGAGCGCGGACGGCGGGTCACGTGGTGCACCGACTGGGAGGTTTGCGTTCCCTGTGTTTCGGATGTCGTTTTGTGTGTTTCTATCTGTGTGCCAAGCGGAAATGCGCGCGTCTTCATGGAATTTTCGCGGTGCTCTCGAGTAAACAACCTCGTGGGCACTGGCGTGCTATTGGCTGCTTTCGTTTTAAAGAAATCGTTCTCATTGGCTTCGACAACCGCATTTCCGATTGGTTACTAAAAGTGTCCCCAGGATCCTGGGCAAACGTACTTAAGAGGGGGTTTTGGCGCGAAGAAGGGAGAGGAACGGCTGAGAGGAACGGCTGCGGTCCTGCTGCTCGGGACCTCTGCTCGGAAGATGTTGCGCGCCCTTGGTATTAGTGACTGCGTTATTATTTACTCTTAGACCATTTGTGTCCGTTTGCTCAGTTTAAATGATGTTTTGGAATAAATCAAGTTAATTCATGCTACCCATCGGCACCTGCTGGTCAACTTCTTCGAAGCGGCGGAGTCACCGTTCCTTCCCGACGTACGCTTCGTTACAAGTGTGATGGAGGTTTCGGGGTAGCGACGACCCCGCTCTACTGGAAATGCGCCCCAACCATTAGAAGTGAGCCAAACCAGACGTCAGCAGACTTCGCTACAATAACGAGCCCTCAATTGAGACCGTCCATCGCCCCGCCGGTATTCAAGGGAACCCCGGAGGAGTTCGTTGCGGAATGGCTGACCTGCTACGAACACGTCGCATCTTTGAACTGCTGGGACAGCGACACTAAGGTAAAGTTCCTTTACCTTGCTCTTGACGGGGACGCAAAGAAGTGGTACATAACGCAACTACTTACCGGTGCGCCAAGTTCGTGGAGTGATTTAGCGGAGAAGCTCAAGGCCTGCTTCAGCAGCCGCCACGCTGCGGAGATCGCCTATCTCCGGCTACAGAATTGTGTGCAGTTTCCTTCAGAATCCCCAGAGCAGTACTTCTGCGATGTGCTGCAGCTCTGCGCTAGGGTCGACCCCAAGATGCCGGAAGACCGAATGCGTCATTTGCTGCGGGGCCTTCAACCACCTACTATGGAAAAAATGATCATTTTTAACCCGACCACCTGCGCAGACTTCTTACAAATACTGCAGCGTCTCAGTCAGGCCACGCAAATGGGTTTTGCTTCTCGAGTGCTGCCGACCCCAGCGAGCACCACCTAACTGCCAACGGGTGCCTGGAATTCGAACATCTCTGCAACACCTAGCAGCGCTACCACCGAGCCTGTTCCTGCTCCTGGGCAGCCCCACCTACTTACCACCTGCACTGCTGCATACTACCGTCAGCAACAAAGGCTCGAAGGTGAGCAAGATATCAAGGCGATCGCCGCATCTCTTGAATCATTATCCGGGCGCCTAAAGGCAACTGAAGAAATATTTCGCAACCATGTGCCATGGCCGCCGAGAACGTCGCGTGCTGACAACGGACGACCGCGATGCCACTACTCTAACCGAAACGGCCACAATTCTCGACAGTGCCGCCAGTGATGGAGAGACGAGGACCGCGAGCAAAGAAATGTACGCGACGAGCAAGCTCCGTCAGCCCTGCCGGCCTGTGTGCGTGATGAGCGAAAACGAGCTCCTCACAGTGCAAGTCGAGGCAAAAAACTCGAAGGCCACCCTTATCATCGACATAGGCGCCTCCGTAAACATAATTTCTTCTAAATTCGCTGCTAAAATTTGTTCAGAAGTCAAACCAACTGAGAGCACTGCCTTCGTCAAAGGAATCGGCAGGGACTTGTCACCGGCGGGAGAAACAGAAATACTACTTAAATTCGAATCAGCCAAATTCAGCGTAAAATTCATCGTTCTCAAGGACTGCCCGTACGAATTGTTGGGTGGGCTCCCATTTTGCCGGCAGGCACACTTGCTCATGGACTTTCGCCAAAAATAACTAATGATCGGGAGCGACGTATACCGGCTGCAACTCGACGCTGGCGTGCAATCGCAGGCAAACATCGTCACGGCACGAAGTGAGGCCCAAGTTCGCATCGAGCCTCGGACAGAAGCCATTCTGAGCGTACGCGTACCGAGAAATTGAATTGAACTCGTCGAGCCGAACTCAATCCTTAGGTATGGACTGCAAGTTACGTGGACCGTCATGAACGTGGTCGGTGGTGGAATTGTCCGGGTTGCTAATCCTACCTTGTCGCCGATAGTGGTGCATCGCGAGACGAAAATTGGCTGGGCCACATCCCTACATGAGGCGCAGCTCGGACTCGCCGTGCCGCACGACCATTCCACGACGGAGGACTTCGACGTCGAGACTGGGCCACACCTGACGCCATCTGAGAGGGGTGAGCTCTTGTCCCTTATTCGTAAATTCAGTCATCTATTTACCGGCGAGCACAACCCTATTCAACGCACTCCCGTAGCTGAGCATACTATCGACACGGGAAATTCGACACCCATCCGTCAGCACCCGTACCGCCACTCACCCTTCGTGAGAGAAGTAATTAAAATGCAAGTAGAGGAAATGCTTCATGGCGGAGTGATCAGAGAGTCACACAGCCCCTGGTCATCGCCAGTCGTTCTCTTAAAGAAGCCGCAGGGAGGTTGGCGTTTCTGCGTCGATTTCCGAAGAGTTAACGCAGTGACCAAGAAAGATATGCACCCACTGCCGCGGATCGATGATATCCTGGATCTGCGGCAAGGGTCTCGATATTTCACAACATTTGACCTCACTTCTGGCTATTGGCAGGTAGGAATCCGCGAAGAGGACAAGTCGAAGACAGCATTTGCATGCGCCTCTAGTCTATACGAGTTTAATGTCGTTCCTTTCGGCCTCTGCAACGTCTCCACGACCTTCCAGAGGATCATAAACAAAGTTTTGAGCGGTCTTCTCTGAAGGCTGTGTCTGGCTTACTTGGATGACATTGTGATTTTTTCAGACCATGGAAAAGCACTTAGAGGACTTGGAGAGGGTGCTAAGCGCTCTTGATGACGCCAACCTGCGTCTGAAACCTGAAAATTGTAGCTTTGCTCATGAAGAAATTATATATCTCGGGCACGTGCTGACTGACGACAACATCAGGCCAGATCCAGAGAAAATAGCCGCGATTGAAAAGCTCCCAGCTCCGAAAAACAAAGGTGTACAGAGATTCCTGGGAATCTGCAATTATTATCGGCGTTTCATCAAAGACATCTCTCTAGTCTCCAGACCTTTGACTTATCTGACAAGGAAAAATGTTTCTTTTGAGTGGGACACGGCATGCCAGGCGGCAATGCAGACGCTCAAAGAAAAACTAACTGCAGCGCCAGTTCTGCGTCAATTCTTGCCAGGCAAGCCCATCGAAATCTATACGGACGCCTGCGACTACTGCATTGGTGCCGTGCTGGTGCAGAGAGACGACGGTATGGAACAAGTCATCGCATACGCCAGTCGTCCTCTCTACAACGCAGAGGCTAATTACAGCACCACAGAAAAGGAATGCCTGGCTGTTGTGTACGCCTGTAAGCAGATCCGGCCGTACATCTTTGGAAGCAACTTCACCGTGGTCACCGATCAGGCCAGCCTCGCATGGCTGATACACGTCAAAAATCCGAACGGACGCCTCATGCGATGGTCCCTGCTATTACAGGAGTTCGACATGACCCTAAAACACCAACCCTGTTTGAAGAACGCAAATGCCGACACCCTTTCTCGCCTGCCCCACGAGCCGGCACCGGTTAGAGAAGTAAACTTTACACCGCTGCTTGTGCTGGGTCGCGTGGATATAGGTAGGAAGCAGAGGGAAGACCCTTGGTTGAAAGAGATGATACATCATCTCGAGAACCCGAATTCACCCGTTGCCAGAACACTGAAAAGAACGGCCCGGTGCTTTCGGATAATCGATGGTGTATTGCACAGGCGGGCAGAGGGATACCAGGAAGACTACGACGCACTGGTCGTACCAAAAAGCTTGCGGACTGAGGTATTAAGGAGCTGCCACGACGATCTCACGACAGGCCACCTCGGAGTCAAGCGCACATGGTAGAAGGTACGGAGGCGCTACTTCTGGCCTAAGATGTTCGCACAGGTGACAAACTATGTGCTCTCTTGCCCCGACTGCCAGACGCGGAAAGCCCTAACTGGCAGATCAATCGGATTTCTCCAGCCTATTCCGCCGGTGGGACGGCCATTTCAGCAAGTGGGAATGAATTTCTTGGGGCCGTTTACAAAGAGTCACTTCGGGAACCGCTACGTCCTCGTGATGACAGATTACCACACGAAGTGGGTTGAAGCAGTAGCATGCCCGGCAGCTACAGCTGTTGAAGCCGCGCAGGGCTTTGTGCGAGAGATCGTTCTACGCCACGGAGCTCCAGACCGCATCATTATGGACCGCGGACAGCACTTTGTAGCTTCCGTAATTGAGAGATATTTAAAGCCATGGGTACGGAACACGCCAAAACAACAGCGTACCACCCACAATCCAACGGCTTGTGCGAACGTTTCAACCGCACGCTCGCCGACATGCTAAGCATGTAAGTACATGTACGTCTCCTCTCAGCACCGGGACTGGGACGACTTCCTTTCTTATGTCCTTTTCGCCTATAATTCATCGCAGCATGAAACGACCGGCTTTTCTCCATTTTATCTTCTGCACGGACAAGAGCCAACACTTCCTGTTGAGGCAGCCCTGGGCTCCACACAGACTGACGGGGGCGGAATGGATGCTCACAAAGATTTACACCGGCTTCGCCGGGCGTGCGAAATAGTAGATCAGCGCGAGAAGGAGCAGCAGCAAAAGAACAAAAAAGCATACGATTCCAGGCGACGCGAAGCTGTATTCTATCCTGGAGACCTCGTGTACCTATGGACGCCTTCTCGAGCGAAAGGAAAGTCCACCAAACTGCTCCACTGGTACCACGGGTCGTTCCGTCTGCTTCGGAAAGTATACGAGAACAACTCGGAGGTCGTCGATCGCACCAGCCACCAGCGAGACGTCGTTGACGTTGAACGTCTGAAGCCCTGCCACACTCGTCTTGGTTCAGATGAGGACACCGCCGACGTGTCCGCAAACAGTGATTGTGGTGTGGATGGTGTGCATGAGTTAGGAGGCAGTGTTCATGTCTCCTCGAAGCCGAAACGGGCAGTGGCGTCAACAGTGACGAACAACGATCACGAAACCTCCGGTGAAAGTGCGACTGAGGAATACTCCTACTCCGAGTCGGCACATCAGAGTAGCCATGCGTGACCTCACACTGACCAAAACAATGAGGACCGATTACGATAGTGAGACTGAGATCTACTACAGTGCGGACGAAAGTGCGGATTAATCACCTATGACTGTTCTTCCGAACCCATTTTGTGTGCTTTGTGTGAACGTGTGTGTGAATGTTTTGAGTGTGCCATGTAACATTTGACTGCGTTGCCAATATTTTCATGTTATTACGTATTTTCTCTATCTTCCTGCCTGTAATTTGTTTGACCTGATATTAAGTTACTCTCACCTCCGTGCCTTCTTTTAGTATTCCGCACGTTTTTTATTGGGTTTAGTATTGTTGTACCTTCATGTCAAGCTGACCCAATTCCATTTTCGAACTCTGTACTGAGCTATTGGCATCATTTCGTTGTGTTTAATTTCTACAGACGAAACTGTAATCGAGAGGGACACTATTTTAACGTAGGAGGAAGGCTTCGCCGGTTTCGTGCGCCAGTTTTTCCAACAAGCTGAATGTGTTCTTCTCCCCGTGGTGCGACGGTTGCTGTCTTTGTGCTCGCTGCTGTGCGGGGAGCCATTAGAGGGGCTCACAACCCGACATTTGGCAGAGCCGTTTTCTCTCTGGCTCTTTGTAAGCAGGCATTGTGCGGCCCCCTCCCCGGCTTTGTTCGAATGCTTAGTTAAAGTAAAACGCACTGAGACGCACGGTTAGCTGCCTGCAGGGGAAAATGTATTCCAAGGCCATGTCCGAGACACCAGAGCGGGCGCGCGGACCCCCCGTGGTTTCCAGGAGAGTCGCGCGAAGTGATTGCTTCGGGCAGCACACTGCCCGGCCGACCAGATACGCCGGAGACGAGCCGCGAGGGCTGAGAGCGCGGACGGTGGGTCACGTGGTGCACCGACTGGGAGGTTTGCGTTCCCTGTGTTTCGGATGTCGTTTTGTGTGTTTGTATCTGTGTGCCAAGCGGAAATGCGCGCGTCTTCGTCGAATTTTCGCGGTGCTCTCGAGTAAACAACCTCGTGTGCACCAGCGTGCTATTGGCTGCTTTCGTTTTAAAGAAATCGTTCTCATTGGCTTCGCCAACGGCATTTCCGATTGGTTACTAAAATTGTCCCCCAGTATCCTGGGCAAACGTATTTAAAAGGGGGTTTTGGCGCGAAGAAGGGAGAGGAACGGCTGCGGTCCTGCTGCTCGGGTCCTCTGCTCGGACGATGTTGCGCGCCCCTTGGTATGACTGACTGCGTTATTATTTACTCTTAGACCTTTTGTGTCCGTTGTTCAGTTTAAATGATGTTTTGGACCATTTAAATAAATCAAGTGAATTCATGCTACCCATCGGCACCTGCTGGTCAACTTCTTCGAGGCGGCGGAGCCACCGTTCCGTCCCGACGTACGCTTCGTTACAGCATATCGATTATTTATCGCAGCTTCAAAATATGATTTTTGTTTAGATCGACTTATGGCAACGCAAATATCCCTGTGGCAGACTCATGAAGATAATATACTGCACTGTAATATTATGCCCTTGCCGGAAACAGGCGAATATTCGTATTGATATCGACTTAACGCGGCGTAACTGCAACTCTGCAGCACGCTTTGGATGAGTATGCTGCATTTTATCGCTATACCCTTGCGCCGAGCCCACTTATTTTGTTCATACCACTTTAAGGCAGCATAAATAGCGCTGTGGCATACGCTTTGAGGGGATTTGGTGTATAGCTACCTTGTCCTACTGCGTGTAACAGACAACTATATTTGCTTTATCAACTTAAGACAGTGTATATGCTGATGTGGTAGGTGCTTGGAGTGAATATCCTGGATTTCATCACTATGCCAAAGCGTCATACACGCAATTATTTTTGTTGCCATCAGCTTAAGGCAGCGTAAATATCCTTGCGGCAGATTCTTTCGGTGAATATACGGTGACACAGACAATTTCTTTGGTCATATCAACTTCAGGCATCTTAAGTGCCGCTCTTTCTTACGCTTGGAGGGAATAAAATTAACTTCATGACTATGTCCTGGCATCAAAGATACAATAATTTTGATCATATTGCCGCGAATATTTGCAGTGTTTGTTCGTTTTTCAAATATGCCGCCACACCACTTTATCGCTTTGTTTGCGACGCAAGACGCGACTAGATTTATCTCGATTGATCGTCGCCAGGCCGAGCTGATTTTACGTTGTTTAGGAATGTTCTAGTAACTTTGCGCTCTTTATCTCGAAAGTTCGCTATCAGCTTTAAATTGAGCACGGCCGACAGCGGCGGGCATTCTGTTCGACGACCGCCGAGCACGCTTGTCGCTTCACCGCCGCCGAGTGATTCAGTCCATTTTGGGTGCAAGTCAGCCCAATAAACACTTTTATTTTAGAAGACCCTTTCGTCCATCTTCATCGCTGCTTCGACTGCCGTCACCACTACGTGACATCTGGTGGAGGTGCTGGGTAGCCTTCCATGTTCCGCACGCCCCCTTCAAGTCGTGAAGCCAGCCCTAAGCAGTTCGCACCCGAGGACGAACCAGCAGCTCAGCGAGCCAGCCGACGTCTCCAGGGAGAGGAGCCTGAGTTGGAAAACTGCCGGACCGCACTAGACAGCGAAAAGACGCTGCTACGAGCACCACAACCTCGCCGAAGGTGTCGACACCGATCATACTGCAGCAGCCGCGGGTGCCGCCAACTTTCAATGGATCCCTAGGCGAAGACCCTGAAGAATGGTTGGACCAATTTGAGCGCGTGGCGTCAGTCAACAAGTGGGATGATGCGGTAAAGATTGGACACGCGTTTTTCTCATTGGATGGCTCCGCACGCACCTGGTACTAAAACTACGAGTCGTCCCTTACTACATTGGAGCTATTCAAGAGAGAACTATTGAAGGTATTCACCAGTGTCGTGAGGAAAAAAAAGAGCCGAACGACTCCTCGAGTCCAGGATCCAGCTTCCGAATGAGCCCTTCCGCGGTTACGTCGAGGAGATGAAGCGCCTATTTCGCCGCGCCCATCCCTAGATGACCAAGGAAAAGAAAGTTCAGTTTTTAATGCGCGGCGTAAAAGAACAACTCTTTGCAAGCCTCGTCCGCCAGCCGCCGAAAACAGTCGAGGAATTCATGCAAGAAGTCTGCACGATTGAGAAGACCCTCGACGTCCGAGCTCGGCAGCACAATCGCCCTTCCTCTGCCTGTGCAATCCGTTCGGACACGCCGGCCACCACCAGCGAAAGCTTGCCGGAAGTTGTCCGCGAAATCGTCCGAGAGAAGCTACGCCGATAACTGCCATCCTCCCCACAGCCACAAGCAGCGACTCTGATGGATGTGGTACGGGAAGAAGTGCAACAGGCACTTGGCACCCCGACGGCCACAGAACCCCAGTCCATGACCTACGCCGCTGCAGTAAGGACTGCTCAGCCCCAGCGACAACCCCCACGTCCTCCCTGAGTTGAGCCAATTGTTCCACAACGCCGCCTCCCAACCCCCGCCCGCCCAGCCTATGACCGACGCTCAAGCCCCAGGAAATGCGACGGCTGGAGGACTTCCGACAACCGGCCGTTGTGCTTCCATTGCGGTGAGGCCGGCCATATTCTTCGTCACTGCCCGTACCGACGTATCGGTCTTCGAGGATTTGCCATTAACGCCCCACGACCACGCTTCGGGCAACGTCCGCAGGAAATCGACGAGTACCTGCGTCGAGAAGAGTACACGCCGAACCGCTTTTCGCGCTCACCATAACCGTCAACCTCGCGCTTTCCGCAGCTGCGCTGCCGTGGTACGAGGAAGGTCTACCAGCCCCCGTAGGGGAAACTAAAGGCAGCAACCTCTGGAGGTGAGGTTGCTCAAGAGCGAAACGCTGAAGATACTCCACCGACCACGCCCCATGAAAACGCTGCACCCGCAACGCCGCATGAAGAACCGGCACTCGCTGCACCGACGCCGCGCACAATGAGAACCCCGACCACGACGCAGGCTGCCTTGAAAACGACGCCGCCACCCAGAAGAGCTTCGACCACACGCCACACCCGCGACTGGCATACGCGACGAAGCCGTGACCCGACACCGAGAGCGACATGCAATGCAAGAGCCAGGACCTCCGACTTAGAAGTGACTACCGACGGCCTGAAAGTTACCGCTCTAGTCGACACAGAAGCCGATTACTCGGTGATGAATGGAACATTCGCTGCGCAGCTGAGAAAAGTCACAACGGCTTGGGGCGGCCCAAAAATTCGCACGCAGGGGGCCACCTCATTACGCCATCAGTACGATGCACAGCGCGAGTGACTGTCAAAGGACATACCGATCATGCCACCTTTGTTGTGCTACCGCAATGCTCCCGCGAAGTGATCTTGGGTATGGATTTCCTTAATGAGCAACAGGCGATCATCGACCTCCGATCCAAGCAGATCACGCTTTCGACGGACAAAGCCATCGCTTCAATGAAAACTGGGGAAAATCACGTTGTCCTGAGTGTCCTGGAGGAAGACGTGAGCGTCCCAACCCGATAAAGCGTTATTGTGACCGTAGGCGCCACGAAAGCCATTAACGCTGAAGCCATCATCGAGGGGAACATGCAGTTGCTTCTAGACCGAGGAATCAGCGTCGCAAGAGGCATCGCACATTTCCGCAATGGCCAGGCCGAAGTACTGCTGACTAATTTCAGCGAAGAATACCGGCACATTAACAGAAGAACGACGATTGCTTTCTTCGACGAAATATCTGACGTACGAGACTCCTTCGCCCTCTCCGACCCCTCCGCAGAAGATTCGCCTGACCAAGAGAACTTGCCCAATTCCGACATCAACCCAGTCCTGCACCGGAACAGACAAGACCAGATCTGCAATCTGCTTCAAAGCTACAGTGAGTGTTTTTCGACATCGCCGAAGGTGCGACAGACGTCAATTGCAAAGCATCGCATTATAACGGACCAACACGTCCGACCTCTCCATCAAAGTCCTTACCGTGTGTCCCCGCGAGAAAGACAAGTCATCCGGGACCAAGTCGAAGAAATGCTTCGCGACGACGTCATCCAGGCTTCAAACAGCCCATGGGCGGCACCGGTTGTTCTAGTGAGAAAGAAAGACGGCGCACTTCGATTCTGCGTGGATTACCGCGGCTTGAACAACATAACAAAGAACGACGTCTACCCCCTCCCCCGCATCGACGACACACTGGACCACCTCTGCAGCGCCAATATCTCTCGTCGATGGACCTCAAGAGCGGCTACTGGCAAATTTAGGTCGACGAAAAAGATCGCGAGAAGACAGCATTCATCACTCCGGATGGGCTGTTTGAGTTCAAGGTGATGCCATTTGGTCTCTGTTCCGCACCAGCCACGTTTCAGCGAGTAATGCATACAGTGCTGGCAGGCCTGAAGTGGCAAATTTGTCTGGTATATTTAGATGACGTCGATGTCTTCGCCTCGAACTTTGAAGAGCACCTAAAAAGACTTCGAACAGTACTAGACGCAATCAAGTCGTCTGGCCTAACCTTGAAAGCAGAGAAATGCCACTTTGCCTACGAAGAGCTGCTGTTTCTAGGCCACATCGTTAGCAAGGAAGGAGTACGCCCAGACCCGCAGAAAACAGCTGCTATTGAACAGTTTCCACCGCCGGCCGATAAGAAAGCAGTGCGCAGATTTTTCGGACTGTGCGCATATTACCGACGATTTGTGAAAAACTTTTTCGCGAATCACCGAGCCCCTGACGCAACTGACGTAGGCAGACGTGCCGTTTAAATGGGAAGCGCCGCAAGCAGAAGCCTTCAACGAACTTCAGCGTCGTTTACAGTCCCCACAGATCCTTGCGCATTTTGATGAAAACGCCCATACTGAAGTTCATACCGACGCAAGCAGCGTGGGACTAGGCGCCGTCCTCGTTCAAAAAAGCGACAAGCTGGAGAAAGTCATCGCATAATCTAGCCGTTCCCTTTCCAAGGCCGAGGCTAACTATTCGACAACTGAGAAGGAGTGCCTTGCCATCATCTGGGCGATGTCGAAATTCCGCCCCTACCTCTACGGACGGCCGTTCAAGGTGGTCAGCGACCACCACGCGCTCTGCTGGCTTGCCAATTTGAAGGACCCCTCTGGCCGACTCGCTCGATGGAGTCTGCGTCTCCAGGAGTTTGACGTCACCGTCGTTTACAAGTCCGGACGCAAGCACTCTGACGCCGATTGCCTCTCACGAGCCCCTGTAGATGCATTCAGGTCGACGAAAAAGATCGCGAGAAGACAGCATTCATCACTCGGGATGGGCTGTTTGAGTTCAAGGTGATGCCATTTGGTCTCTGTTCCGCACCAGCCACGTTTCAGCGAGTAATGCATACAGTGCTGGCAGGCCTGAAGTGGCAAATTTGTCCGGTATATTTAGATGACGTCGATGTCTTCGCCTCAAACATTGAAGAGCACCTAAAAAGATTTCGAACACTACTAGACGCAATCAAGTCGTCTGGCCTAACCTTGAAAGCAGAGAAATGCCACTTTGCCTACGAAGAGCTGCTGTTTCTAGGCCACATCGTTAGCAAGGAAGGAGTACGCCCAGACCCGCAGAAAACAGCTGCTATTGAACAGTTTCCACCGCCGGCCGATAAGAAAGCAGTGCGCAGATTTTTCGGACTGTGCGCATATTACCGACGATTTGTGAAAAACTTTTTCGCGAATCACCGAGCCCCTGACACAACTGACGTAGGCAGACGTGCCGTTTAAATGGGAAGCGCCGCAAGCAGAAGCCTTCAACGAACTTCAGCGTCGTTTACAGTCCCCGCAGATCCTTGCGCATTTTGATGAAAACGCCCATACTGAAGTTCATACCGACGCAAGCAGCGTGGGACTAGGCGCCGTCCTCGTTCAAAAAAGCGACAAGCTGGAGAAAGTCATCGCATAAGCTAGCCGTTCCCTTTCCAAGGCCGAGGCTAACTATTCGACAACTGAGAAGGAGTGCCTTGCCATCATCTGGGCGATGTCGAAATTCCGCCCCTACCTCTACGGACGGCCGTTCAAGGTGGTCAGCGACCACCACGCGCTCTGCTGGCTTGCCAATTTGAAGGACCCCTCTGGCCGACTCGCTCGATGGAGTCTGCGTCTCCAGGAGTTTGACGTCACCGTCGTTTACAAGTCCGGACGCAAGCACTCTGACGCCGATTGCCTCTCACGAGCCCCTGTAGATGCATTTAGGTCGACGAAAAAGATCGCGAGAAGACAGCATTCATCACTCCGGATGGGCTGTTTGAGTTCAAGGTGATGCCATTTGGTCTCTGTTCCGCACCAGCCACGTTTCAGCGAGTAATGCATACAGTGCTGGCAGGCCTGAAGTGGCAAATTTGTCTGGTATATTTAGATGACGTCGATGTCTTCGCCTCGAACTTTGAAGAGCACCTAAAAAGACTTCGAACAGTACTAGACGCAATCAAGTCGTCTGGCCTAACCTTGAAAGCAGAGAAATGCCACTTTGCCTACGAAGAGCTGCTGTTTCTAGGCCACATCGTTAGCAAGGAAGGAGTACGCCCAGACCCGCAGAAAACAGCTGCTATTGAACAGTTTCCACCGCCGGCCGATAAGAAAGCAGTGCGCAGATTTTTCGGACTGTGCGCATATTACCGACGATTTGTGAAAAACTTTTTCGCGAATCACCGAGCCCCTGACGCAACTGACGTAGGCAGACGTGCCGTTTAAATGGGAAGCGCCGCAAGCAGAAGCCTTCAAGGAACTTCAGCGTCGTTTACAGTCCCCACAGATCCTTGCGCATTTTGATGAAAACGCCCATACTGAAGTTCATACCGACGCAAGCAGCGTGGGACTAGGCGCCGTCCTCGTTCAAAAAAGCGACAAGCTGGAGAAAGTCATCGCATAAGCTAGCCGTTCCCTATCCAAGGCCGAGGCTAACTATTCGACAACTGAGAAGGAGTGCCTTGCCATCATCTGGGCGATGTCGAAATTCCGCCCCTACCTCTACGGACGGCCGTTCAAGGTGGTCAGCGACCACCACGCGCTCTGCTGGCTTGCCAATTTGAGGGACCCCTCTGGCCGACTCGCTCGATGGAGTCTGCGTCTCCAGGAGTTTGACGTCCAGGAGTTTGACGTCACCGTCGTTTACAAGTCCGGACGCAAGCACTCTGACGCCGATCGCCTCTCACGAGCCCCTGTAGATGCACCACCGCCGGACGACGATGAGGACGCCTTCCTGGGACCCATCAACCCCAGCTCTTTTGCTCAGCAGCAACGCTCGGACCCCGACCTAAAACGCCTCATCGATTACCTGGAAGGCAGGTTTCTTCACCCCCCGCTTCATTCAAGCGAGGACTGTATTCCTTCTGTGTGCAGAATGAGGTCCTTGTTAAGAAGAACTTTACAGCGAACAAAACAGCCTACCTCCTTGTTGTACCTACTTGTCTCCGCGAAGAAGTTCTACAGGCTTCACACGACGAGCCGGCAGCTGGACATCTCGGGTTTACTCGCGCCCTCCGCCGCATTCAAGACAAGTATTACTGGCCCCGACTGTCTGCCGATGTCGCACACTATGTGAAAACCTGCCGAGATTGTCAGCGACGAAGGACTCCTCCCACACGACCAGCGGAATCTCTGAGCCCCATTGAACCTCCCTCAAGGCCCTTTCAGCAGATTGGCATGGACTTGCTTGGCCCTTTTCTAACGTCAACATCTGGAAATAAGTGGATCATCATAGCGACCGACTACCTGACTTGCTACGCCGAGGCGAAAGCCCTACCGAACGGAACAGCAGCAGAAGTCGCCAAATTTTTTGTGGAGTGCATTCTTCTTCGACACGGCGCCCCCGATGTGCTCATCACGGACAGAGGAACAGCATTCACGGCGGAACTAACGCAAGCCATCCTGCGCTACAGCGAAACCAGCCACCGGAGGACAACTGCATACCATCCGCAGACCAACGGACTGTTGCATTTGGGTTGCAAGCCCCAAGCGTAGCGTTGGCCTGGCGGCCTGGGGCACAGCTGGAAACATCCGAAGGTCCCGGCAAAGGATGAGTCGACTGGCAACAGAACAACTTGTTTATTCTGGCATCGCAAAAGAGCAGCCGGTCAGGGCGACCACGTTACTCGAAGGAAGAAATCGAAGTCTCTCGTTGGCGTCCGGGGCAGCTCCCTTTATACCCACGGAGTCGAGGGCAAGAAGGAACGGCTTGGGAAGAGGCGTCCGATACGGCGACGCTTGAACATGTCCAGACGTGACGGGCGCGTCCGCCGGGCCGGCGCCGGTCAGACCTCCTCGCCTCCCAGTTGGGGAGCTCCTCTCCCCGGCTGCCGCGCTTTGACAAGCGTGGGCACCAACATGCACACACACACACACGCACGCACGACGACACGTGGCACTGAAACCTGCCTGGACGCGTTTGGCGGGAGGCGTTGCGGCAGCGATGAACGGGCCCAAAATGACCGCCACTTTGAACGAAGCCCCGGCGTCCGTTGCATCCGCGCCGGCTATACCGCGCGTTGTAGGCGAAACGTAACAGACCGCCCCGCCGGGAGAAGGAGATCCCGATGGTCAGGGGACTGCATCCGCTGTCCGGAGGGATGTCGCTCGATGATGCTCGTAAACGAAACCGGTCGTCCCTCGACGTTGCTTGAGCGTAGCGCACAGAGAAGGCCTCGTTCTCAAGTTCAGGATCACACAGGACACTGCAAAGTGACTTCGGGAGAGTTGCCATTTTTGTGCTCGTTCCCAGCAAGCGTTAGAACTACGCCGAAACGCAACCGCTCAGTCAGCAAGCACGAGACAACCCTCACTAAGCTCTGCCAGGCTCTTTCCCCTTTTATACTACTGCCTAGTTCCTTACAGTAGTCAAGCAGCACTCAGAACGGGTCCACAAATTGGAAAATTGCACTAGAAAGCACATAATCACTTAGAAACACTAAACAAAAGCAATATGTTAAAAATCCTGCCTCAGGAAGAAAACATCAGTAACAAACAACTTTGAGGCGCATTCCTACGTTAGGGGCTTCGACTTAAGCCATCGGCGTTACCGTTGAGACTCCCCTTTTTGTAACGCACCTCAAAGGAATATTGTTGCAAAGCGAGGCTCCAGCGCAGGCGGCGGCCATTTTTGGGAGAGATGGTCTGCAGCCATTGGAGAGGGCAGTGATCCGTCTCAATGATAAACCTCGAGCCGGCAAGGTAGCATGACAATTTCTGAACGGCCCACACGAGACACGCACACTCTTTCTCAGTGGCGCTGTACGCCTGCTCACGACAGGTCAGCTTACGACTAGCATACAGGACGGGGTGTTCCACTTCTCCATTGTCACTTTGGCACAGTACAACGCCCATGCCTCGCTCACTAGCATCGCACTGAACAACGAACCCTTTTGTGTAGTCTGGCGATCGTAGCACAGGCTGGCTTGTTAGGGCGCTCTTTAGGGCGCTAAAAGCTCTTTCCTTTGTCTCGCCCCAGACGACTGTTTGGGGCTCTGTTTTTCTTAGAGCATCCGTCAGGGGAGCCGCGATATCGGAGTACCTGGGGATGTACCTCTGATAGTAGCCGGCGACACCTAACAACGACCGAATATCGGTCTTCGTGCGCGGTTGCGGGAAGTCTCGCACAGCGGCCACCTTTATTTCAGAGGGGCGGCGACGACCCTGTCCAATCACGTGACCGAGGTAGACAACCTCGGCCTGTGCTAATTGGCACTTGGGAGCCTTGACTGTCAAGCCCGCTTCGCGCAGGCGGGTTAGCACTGCCCGCAAGTGTGCCATATGCTCAGACCAGGATGCGGAGAATATCGCTACGTCGTCTAAATACGGTAAAGCGAATTCTTCCTGTCCCCGCAACACTTTGTCCATGAGGCTTGAAAAGCAGTATGGCGCGTTCTTCAAACCAAAACTCAAAACTTTAGGACGGAATGTTCCCATTGGTGAAATGAACGCCGCATACCTACTAGCCTCTTCTGTAAGTGGAACCTGCCAATAACCCCTGACAAGATCTAGGGTGGAAATAAACTGAGCGCTACTAACTTTCTCAAGGCGCTCCTCGATGTTAGGGATCGGATAAATTTGATCCTTAGTGATGGAATTAAGCCTGCGGTAGTCGACGCAAGGACGAGGTTCCTTGCCCGGTACCTCAACTAAAATCAAAGGGGAGGTATAATCACTCTCACCCGCCTCAATAACACCGAGCTGTAGCATTTTCTTTACCTCAGCCTCCATAATATCGCGCTGGCGGGGCGACACCCGGTACGCCTTGGATCGTACTGGCTCTGGGGAGGTAAGTTCTATATCATGAGTAAGGACAGAAGTCCTACCAGGCCTCTTAGAGAACTGACCTTGAAACTCTTGTAATAGTTGGTGTAGTTCGGTTTTCTGCTCAGCCGACAGCGGTGCTTTAATGATTAAGTCACTAATGACCTGATCAGTGTCTTCCCTGTTCGTCACTGAGCCTAGTCCCGGAAGCTCGACCGGAAGCTCTTCTAACTTTCCCGTGTCGGGCATTTCCTCTCCAGTACCTGGTGCCTTCAACGCTACAGGCTCAATTTTATTCAGATCGGACGTGCTCTGAATATCAGCTTGCTGCGCCTCCGACCCTTTCTCATTGTTCGACAACGTCGGCCCCGCAACTACCGCCTTTGCAGCGAGCTCCCGAACTCTCGATCTGGTTAAGGCCTGAACGCTAGCCTCACCAAACAAAAGCCCCTTCTCGCGCAGGAGGTGATCGGACCTGTTCGAAAATAGGTACGGGTACTGGGGGGGGGGGGGGGGGGGCAGCATAGATGACACTACAGCCTCCGTCTCAAGTGCTCCGAAAGGTCCTTCAATAAGCACTTTTGCTACGGGCAGACACACGCTATGAGCTTCCACGGCTTGCTTGATCCATGCGCACTCGCCCGTGAACATATCGGGTTCTACGTAAGAGGGGTGAACTACATCCATTGTAGCTGCGGAATCACGAAGCACTCGGCACTCCTTCCCGTTCACGAGGAAGTCTCGCATGTAAGGCTCGAGAAGCTTCATGTTCTCGTCAGTGCTACATAATGACAAACACACGACTTCTCTTTTTGTTTCTGGACACTGCGCCGAAAAGTGACCCCGCTTCTGGCACGTATAACACACGCGCGCTTGCCTCCTCTCGAACCGCTTTCTGCGTTCGGCTTCGGCTGCCGCCGTCTCCTTACGTTCGGTCGGACTGCTTTCACTCGCATCCGCACTACGTGTGTCCCCCCTTGCTCTCATGGGTGTGAACTTCGGCCTCTCAGACTTGGAGCCAAATTCACCCTTTTGACCGTCCTTAGCTCCGCGAGCCCGACGCGTCACAAACTCCTCGGCTAGCTCGGCGGCTTTAGCCACTGTAGTAACGTCTGGCCTATCCAAGACCCAGTACCGTACGTTCTCAGGTAACCGACTATAAAACTGTTCTAGCCCGAAACACTGCAGAATTTTCTCGTGGTCACCAAACGCTTTCTCTTCTTTGAGCCACTCCTGCATGTTTGACATAAGCCTGTAGGCAAACTCTGTATATGACTCGCTTCTGCCTTTTTCATTTTCCCGAAACTTCCGACGGAACGCCTCCGCTGACAGCCTGTACTTTTTTAGCAGACTCGATTTCACTTGGTCGAAATCCTCTGCCTCCTCTCTCTTCAAGCGAGCGACTATGTCGGCCGCCTCGCCGGGTAACAAAGTGAGCAAGCGCTGTGGCCACGTTTCCTGAGAGAACCCCTGCTTCTCGCACGTTCGCTCAAAGTTAACCAGGAACAAACCAATGTCCTCTCCAAGCTTAAACGGCCGCATCAGGTCAGTCATTTTGAACGATACTCGTTCTCCTGCACCGTGTGCCTGACTTCCATTACGAGCGCGTTCCATCTCTACCTCGAGACGCTTCATTTCCAAAGCGTGTTGACGGTCGCGCTCGTCTTTCTCTTTTTGCTCTTTACGTTCGCGCTCCTGTCTTTTTGCCCTCTCCTCAATGGTCTCAAGGCATTCCGACAGCTCGTCATCCTCAGCCTCCAACTCAAGAATAGCCCTTAGCAGTTCTGGTTTTCTGAGTTTGTCTGAGGCATCCAGACCCAACTCTCTTTCAAGCTCCAGCAATTTCGGTTTGCGCAACGACTTCAAATCCATGGCTGCTCCGAATGCTGCTTTCTCTACTGCCTACTATTGTCTTGCCGGAAACTAACCCGGCAGCAACGACAACCACAATTACTAGCTCTGTTTCTGACACTAACAAAAGCCTGGCAAAACTCAGAAGAAGAAAGTCCCGCACTCACCAAACCTCGCAGCCAAGAATTCAGCGCAGTCGTTCCGCTGCAGGCAACCAGTCATCACACAGGGCTCGTTGCACTGCTCCCGGATGGTCGTTGAGCTGCTCAGCATACAGTTGACCGCATATCTTCGCTGCTGGCCTCCGTTGTCGCGATCTCACCGCTGGCAACCAGTTGTTGCAAATGGGTTGCAAGCCCCAAGGGTAGCGTTGGCCTGGCGGCCTGGGGCACAGCTGGAAACATCCGAAGGTCCCGGCAAAGGATGAGTCGACTGGCAACAGAACAACTTGTTTATTCTGGCATCGCAAAAGAGCAGCCGGTCAGGGCGACCACGTTACTCGAAGGAAGAAATCGAAGTCTCTCGTTGGCGTCCGGGGCAGCTCCCTTTATACCCACGGAGTCGAGGGCAAGAAGGAACGGCTTGGGAAGAGGCGTCCGATACGGCGACGCTTGAACATGTCCAGACGTGACGGGCGCGTCCGCCGGGCCGGCGCCGGTCAGACCTCCTCACCTCCCAGTTGGGGAGCTCCTCTCCCCGGCTGCCGCGCTTTGACAAGCGTGGGCACCAACATGCACACACACACACACGCACGCACGACGACACGTGGCACTGAAACCTGCCTGGACGCGTTTGGCGGGAGGCGTTGCGGCAGCGATGAACGGGCCCAAAATGACCGCCACTTTGAACGAAGCCCCGGCGTCCGTTGCATCCGCGCCGGCTATACCGCGCGTTGTAGGCGAAACGTAACAGGACTGACCGAGCGCCTGAACAAAACCATCGCCGATATGCTCGCTATGTATGTCGATGCCGAACACAAAACCTGGGACGTCCTCCTGCCTTACGTCGTCTTCGCCTACAACACCGCAGTGCAGGAGACCACCCAGATGACGCCTTTTAGTCTCGTCCATGGCAGGGAGGCCACGACCACGCTAGACGCCATGCTGCCCAACGTTACAGAAGAGAGAACGTCGGCGTTGCCGCCTACCTTCAACGCGCAGAAGAAGCTCGAAGGCTTGCCCGATTACGGATCAAAGATCAGCAGCGGTCCGACGCCAGACGCTACAACATACGAAGACGCAACGCGGAATACAAGCCAGGAGACCAAGTGTGGGTGTGGACGCCCATTCGCCGCCGTGGTTTGAGTGAAAAGCTTTTGCGCCGCTATTTCGGCCCGTACAAGGTTCTTCGTCGGCTATGTGAACTGGATTATGAAGTCATCCCTGACGCAGTGACTGCATCCCAGCGACGCCGCGTACGACCAGAAGTTGTCCATGTAGTCCGTTTGAAGCCTTATTATGCGCGCTAAAGGCCTCTGCATTTCCATGCTCTATTTTCGCAAGATCCGTTTTTTTTCTCTTACTAGTCGCATTATTTGTTTTACTGCATCGGGTCGAAGCTTCTTTGAGAGGGAAGTAATGCCGCGAATATTTGCAGTGTTTGTTCGTTTTTCAAATCTGTCGCCACACCACTTTATCGCTTTGTTTGCGACGCAAGACGCGACTAGATTTATCTCGATTGATCGCAGCCAGGCAGAGCTGATTCTACGTTGTTCCGGAATGTTCTAGTAACTTTGCGCTCTTTATCTCGAAAGTTCGCTATCAGCTTTAAATTGTGCACGGCCGACAGCGCGGGTATTCTGTTCGACGACCGCCGAGCACGCTTGTCGCTTCGCCGCCGCCGAGTTATTCAGTCCATTTTGGGTGCAAGTAAGCCCAATAAAGTTTTCTTTTAGAAGACCCTTTCGTCCGTCTTCATCGCTGCTTCGACTGCCGTCACCACTACGTGACAATATTAATTCAAGGCACATTAAATATCAAGTCCGAGATGATTAGAATGGATGTACTGAATTTCATCATTGTCCAAAATCGAAGAGGCAATTATTTTCTTTTATTTGAACGTAACGCAATTGAAATGTCGCAGTGGCAAGCGCTTGAAGTGAATATATTTTCTTTCATCACTATGTCACTCCATCGAACATGGAACCATTTGTGTATATATCATATTGAGGCACCGTAAATGTCACTGTGGCTGAGGCTTCGACTTAATATATTGTATTTCATCGTCATGTCATAGCGGCAAACCACACAATATTTTTCTTCATATCAGCGTAAGGCAGCATAAATGACGCTGTAGCAGATGCTTGGAGTGAATAACCGCAGTCGATCTCAATGACCCTGAGCCAGAGAAATAATTTGGAGTGCAATCTTAAGCGTCCGTTCATGAGTTTTGCGATGTCCGTCGTCGTCAACCTCGGCGTATCCGGCGGAGCGAACGCCAAGAGGGCGCGAGGGGGAATGCGGAGAACGAACGTGCGGCGGTATTAGAAGACGGCCTCCGTTGCGGTGGCCCGGTAAGAGATGGCGCCAGTGTGCGCGAGCCGTCGTCGGTTCGACCGAAGCGGCGTCAGAGGAGGCGGACTACTTCACGCCGCTGCCCGAATGAAACCCTAGGTTCACCTCCGTTTGGTACTGCGTGTTCTGTAAGTGGTCGCATATGGTTCAAATACTGCAGGAACTGCGCTAAATAATTGCTTTACCGAAAAGCAGTATAGTCGGTCAATTTTTGTTCGCATCAAGTTAAGACAGTGTAATTGCCGCTTTGGCATAATTTGTAGAAGGATATACTACATGTCGTCATTGTGACCCAGCAGTACACAGGAAACTAATTTTCTTCTTACCAGCTTCCGCTTCGCATGCGGGAGCTGCGGGGTTCGAACCCCAGTGCCGCCAGGTACCCACCGGTGATACAATGGGTACAAGCTTTCCTCTGGTCTGGCGCTCGATTTAATTAGGGTGAAATGCTTGGAAAAATGGGTCTTTGATCCCACCTTGAGTAAAAAGAAAAATACCTTGTGCCATGGCGCTCTTTGGCCAAACATGGCCTTGCGCCATAAAAATGCATAATCATCAGCTTACGGAAGCATAGATATTACCGGGACAGGCGCTTGGAGTGAATATACTGCATTTAATCACTATGCGCCAGCATCAGTATGTTATTTCTGTTGATATCAACTTAAGGCGGTGTAATCGCCGTCCTGCCTTTCACTTGGAGTCAGATAATAGTTGGGAAGGCGCTTGGTGTGAATATACTGTATTTAATCACTATACCCCTCGCCACAAAATTATTTCTGTTCATACCAACTTAAGGCAATGTAACTGCCGTCCCGGCAATCACTTGGAGTTACTGCCCTGCTTTTCATGACTCTCAGAGCACAGAACCTACTAGTTTCGTTCTTGTCCACTTAACGCTCCACAATATCGCGGTGACAGACGCTGCGAGTCAATATACTTTAATTGATGCCTTTGTGAAAGCATCAAAGTATTATTCTTGCTTTATCAACTTTAGGCAGTGTAAATGTTCCTGTGGCAGACGCTTAGAGTGAATATACTGTCATTATGCACTCCGCATAAATCTGGCAGGTGGTCCGAAGAGAGGCAGGTGGCCAAACTGAAAGCAGGTGGGCCATCTAGGTCACGTGACCTTGCGACGTCATCTCAACCTGCCCACCGGACGGCGAGAAAAGTGTCCACTGTGGCAGGTGGCAGTGAAATTAATGATTGGTCGCTCGGTAAGAGCAACCTGGGTCGCACAAGGCCCACAGCTGGGAGCACCTGCCGTCGCAGGGCAGTGGCGCATCGCTTAACCGGTGCACCACTGTGATAGTAAGGATATGAGGACCCCCAGGGATCTATGAATGTTAAGTATTTAATGACCTTCTGCACAATGGCTATTAACCCATCACGACATCGCGTCATACCTTAAGGTGGAGCTTGAGTGTCGCCTCCAATTTTTTACATGTCGTTGTGCAAATCTTGAAATGCATATACTGTACTTCAACTCCATATCTTGCTGTTAATGAGATGAATATTGTGTTAACTTTCAACTTAAGCAGCTTAAATATCGCTGTGGTAGACAACTGGAGTACACATATACTATATTTGATCACGATGCCTGAGCGTCAGAGAATTATTTTTGTTGATACCTGGGGCAGCATATATGCCGCTCACGTAGACGCTTCGAGTGAATATGCTGCATTTGATCACTGCTTCTTAACTTCAGATATTTATGATCATAAAGCTCAAGGCAGTGTTCTTGCCTCTATGGCTGACGCCTGTAGTGAATAGCTGCACTTCATTACTATGGCCCACCATCCGACAATTATTTTCAATCATATCAACGTCAGGAAGGGTTATTTTCGTTCTTCCTACAAATGACAGCTATGTTACTTGTATATTTTGGCATGACAATATTTTACAATGTACTTTAAGAAGAATTCACACATCCGACGTTGCCACCTTGCTGGGTGCGGAGCTTGCAGTGGTACCGCTGCTGCCTGGAAGAGTTCGGGCTGTGATCTGTAATAGGTATCAGCTAAATAATGTAGTTATTTGTATTTGTAAGGCCCACGTAGTGCTCTACACTGTAGTTTTATTAAAAACTATGCTCCTCGTTGAGCATCTTGAACCAAGGAAAAGGAGCAGCGCAAAAGCATGCAACCACACACGAAGAAAGGGCAAGACATGTGTTCTTTTTGTGTGGTTGCGTACTTTTGCGCTGCGCCTTTTCCTTGGTTCAAAATGCACGAACTGGCCGTCTATAGCGATGCGGCATTCGCTGTGTCCACAGATTTGCGTATAACCACTGTACTGACTATGTTTCGTGTTTCTCGATGTTGGGGTTCGCAGGCGCCGTCTGCCATGAGAAAGCGACAAAGAAATTGGGCTTTAAATTGTTCTTCTCTGGTTCTCCGCCCTACAGCGAGATCTTCGTTTTCATAGGCAGGAATCTTTCGTTTTGGGTCAATTATATGCTGTCGGTAAAATACAGGTGATTGTACCTTTGCTAATGAAGTGGCTCCGTCACAAAATGCGCGGGAAAAAAGAGCAGCTAGAGATCGGCAGAGTGGGCTTCCAGGAAGCGCGTTAGTGTGGAGATCACCACCTTGCATCCTATGTGCGCCGCGATGAATGCTGCCTGACAAGGGATCACCATGTGCAAGGCGCCAGTCCCTCCCTTGTCCTCGTGTGCTTCGGGTCGGGTAATCAGTTTCAGTCGCAATTTCCTGGCTGACGTGTGCGACGCTTTCGATATCCGCAAATCTTGGACGCGATGCCGTGCACGTACGGGCATTATGGCACTGCCAAACTACGCATCCCGAGATCCAGTCGTAGAGGTATGTGATGCTCATCCCTACGCTGACTCGAGCTCTGCACGTACTCAATGCCCTGACTTGCCATATGGAGCTGGGCTTTTCAGTTTGCTGCATCTTGTCTCTGTTTCACCAAAACTGAGTAGAGAACCCAGTTCCACTTGCACCGCTGGGTGGCTAATAAGTCGGCGTGTATACAACCGGAAAAGACGTACGAAAAAGCGGCGCAGTGTCCCCCTAGGGTTAATTGCCAAAGTGACCCACTTGCTAAGGACGTGCTCGTTACCCAGCGCCGCGTACGCCGGCCTGCCTCGTTTCTTTTGGCGCGCCTACTCCAGGGTATACGCGGTGGCCTCTTCAAAATGGCCGCTCAGCAGCCGCCAATGAGCCTCGTTCGAGACAGCATAACAATGGCCATGAGGCTTCTGTCTCGAGCGTCCGCATTCAGCAAGCACAATGGCCGCACTCCACTCGCTGTCCGCAGCGGGACCGGGGTAAAAAAACGAGCAGATTGGCCATTCGATAAGTGGTCGGAACGGCCCTGATGCGTGTCTCGCGTGGCGTTCACAAAGCTGCGCCGGTTGTTCATTGCGTGTCCACGGGCACACGCACGCGGCGCCAAAAGGCAGCCACGGCGGTCATTACGACGCGGGCCGCCACTTGCACCGAACACGAACTTTATCGTAAGTTGATAGCAGCGCCACCGAAGGCTCCTCCAGTCCTTCACTGTGCGGTCAGCTGGTGCCTCTCACAGAAGACCCCTCCACATTGAGAGGAGCTCAGTGGAAAGGCAATAACCCTCCCTGAACAGGGCCAGTCGGAACCACATCGGGCGGGCAGGGGCACAGCGGCGCGTGCGTAATCCGCGACACTGCAGCGAACTGCGACATGGAAGCGCGGGTAGAAAGTGAGCCTCTATACACACGTGCTTGAATACACTCGTTCCTCGCTTTTACCAGCCCGCGGCACGGCGAACAAAAACGCGTGTCGGGCTGCTGCCTCAGGTGTCGTTGCCTTTCAGTCCCACACGGAAGAGGCGGCCGCCACCGTTGCCGCGACCGCACGACCTGGGCACCTGAAATAAGGGCAGATTTTAGCTGTGCATTTCTCTTAATAAGTTCTTGTCTACGTCACAGTATGGAGCAGACGGCGATCGTCTACATACTCGGTGCCGCTCAACAAATCGCGCCGGCTTCTCCCTAAAGCAAAGGGACTCTGAATTGCAAGTATCCATAGTTTACCTTCACTCACTTAAGAGGGGCTAGCTTTCATTGGTGACTTTTACCATAACGTAGGCGTACTAGAGCAGACGTATACCGGTTTTTCCCTATGACGGCTGCCCACGCGATGTGGTCCCGCCTGGCCGCGCGCAGTCACCGCCCGGTGAATCGGTATTATCTCTGCGCTATTACGTCTACGCGTCCCTAAAAGCCTCTATTGGCCAATAAAGGAAGTGCACCGTGTGGAGGTATCCGCACAATGTAGAACAGTACCATAGATCCGTGCGAAGGTCCAACCGTATTGGAAGAAAGATCGTGCTGGCGGTAGCTATCGTGAGCACCTCTTTGGGAGCACCTCTTTGCTGACAGGAGCGATGATTTATTGCGACCAACTGAGCCAATGTCTAGCCCCGCATGACTCACTGCTGCACGGTTTTGCGGAAGCAGCAAAGCCGGACTTCGCGCTGCGAAGAATATTGCGCAAACTCTCCTAGGGCTGGATTTAACGGGGAGAAAGGGGGTTCGCACCTTCCTAACGGAAAACTTTTCAAAGGAAACCTACGCTAAACGCCTTCCGACCTAAAAAGTGCAAGAAATGCATAGTTTAAATGGCACGTGCCGCCCTCCAAGATTGGCCCATAAAACCGCCCCTATATGTTCTGCAGCTGTACAGTGCAGAAACCCCTTAAAGGAACATTGCAATCATTGCCGAGATCAGACCATCGTCCTCAGGATGCTGTATTACTGCGCAAAGGTATTGCAGTTTTGAGCTGCCATATTTATGCTTCATTGTAAGAAAAAATGAGAGCCATAAAAATTATTGCGCCCATAATTTCAACCTCTGTTTTATCATTTCGATTACTTAAAATGAAAGGCTTTAGCAACACCGTTTCTCGCTATTGAGGAACACTGTGTTTCACTCATGACAACTCCAAGTCCTTCATTCTTGGACATCAATTTTAATTGTGAGGCAACTATAGAATCTTGTCAGGTAATGTTATAGCAATTTTTAAGATAATGGTCTTTTCTTCCGATTGTTAGCAAAATCATTCATTTAAAGTTTATCTGTGCCTCGAATCGAGTTGTTAAGACGGCATTGAAAAAAAAAAAATCAACAACGTTTTTGGCGATGACAAAACGTCTATAGCGAAAAATGTAAGTTGTCGAGGAGATATAAGCGGTTGTGGATTACTATACTGAAATCTTACGGTGTACAAAAAAATGGCGTACATAAAGAATTTCCCGTTGGAAAATGCGTCTCTCCGGAATATCTGGATGTGCACGAGCTCTGCGGTCTAAAAAGTCACGTTTTGGTCGCTACTCCGAGATCAGAACCGTTGCTTCCAATTAGCGTCGTTTTAAAGCGTGGTGTGTGTCGTCTTCCTACCGCCTCTAAAACTAGAATAACCGCAGGCTACAAGCACTGTCCACTCACAGACAGCGCAAAGTGGGGATTCTTTCCTGTGTGCTTCAGCATCTTGTACTGACGCATTATCGGCTTCTTTCTCGAGGTAATTTCGCAACGAGATAGTTGTAACGCGTCTTGCTAGTTGTCACAAAACTTCAAAGAGCACTAGATATGGTTTTTTTTCTTGTTTTGAAGATGACAATGAAAAAATATGAGGACGACTATACAAGTGTCCTTTGTTCTACAAAAAATAGATTTTTCGCACTTTCACACAGTGCGGTTTGTTAGCAGTTTATGCGCCTACCATCAAGTGGCGGAAAGAGACAAAGTAATGTAAGCTAATGGACGCAACGAATACTCAGATTGACCGCGTGCCCTGATATGTTGCGAGTCGCACACAGCAGCGAAGCACAGAGCAGTGCCGCCCTGTGCTGGACAAGAATCATGTTGAGCAACGCCTGCATTCTCGGTTCACTTGCCAACCTAACGCTGGAGACTATAGCGCGGCTCTCCGCCCACCAACGACATCGCTTATATCAGGTGGTTTGTTTTTATCTTCATCCATGCCAAAATATATCAGTCTTGCCCGTGGTCCTTAGTCGGCATCGCTTTCCCCTCTTAGCAATGATCTGAAAGGTGTACTTCCTCTTGTGAGTGGGCAAAGCAGGCGAAGCAGACAATTTTCTCTCCGCAAATGGCTACTCCGACAGGACCGACACTACCGGGCGGAACCTGTGTCAGATATGGCGCCGCTGAAAAACAAGCCTGAGACAGCGCTTCTACCAGACAAACGACGCGACGACGGAGAGGCAGCCGTCGAGTCACCGTCGTTCGGAAGCCCGTCGAGAGATGGCGCGGTAGACCTAGCAGCGACACGCTTTCTCGGGCCGGGAGCTGTGCGCCCGCCAGCTGGACGGCGAAGGCAGAGAAAGCTGACAACTCCCATTACACGGTTCCTGCCCAACAACCTCCTAAGGTCAGTCTGAAAAGGAAACCCTAGCGGCGCGTTGTGAAGTAGCAAGGATGTGACATAGAAGCAGCTCTTAGCAGTTTTTTGCGGTTCATTAAATGTTGCGTGGCGCTCACTGAACGTCGATGTACATTCGGTCATTCTTGCTTGAGTTCGTATTGATAGCTCGCCCCTTTTATTCAGTAGCGGTCGCAGAAAGCTACTCTTGCAGGAGGGAAGGGAGGCGGTGCCAAATGTCGCTTTGTAAACAAAACTAAAGTAATCGGCAGAAGCTTTAAAATTTATCTATTTTTTCGCCAGAGGCAATGTTCAAAACATCACGCATGAGGAGAGAAAGGGTCTTCTCACTATTTATTTATGGCGTTAATATCCTGCGCTACGCACAGTTCCGAAACATTTTAATGTTTTTTTTTTGCTTCCTCTTTTCAGATGCACTTTACAACCCGTGTAGCTACGCTTTCCGTAAGTATATCATAAATCGAGCCAGAAGGCGATTGCGCTGATAATCACAAACTCATTCAAAGTGAGAGAAATCTGCGGAATCAACCGTTAATGGCGAAGTACTCAAGCTTCGTAAAGTGTGCAGCGATTCGAAAGTGAAAGGTGAATTAGCGTCTCTCTTTCACAACTTCCTGAGAAGGGAAAGTTTCGAGCAGAGAAATGTTATGGCAATGAGAATTCAGAACAACGGCGCCGAATTAACAATGCTGAAAGTGTACTGTGTTCCATCACCACACAGCAAGATTCTTCGCGGTTTTTTTCTGAAGAGGAACGCGGTTCCTGCCATGTCCTTACCATGCCATGAGATATATTCCAAAATTTGCCAAAGCTGCCTTCGGCTCGTTCAGACTTTAGTTTAGTTAGTTTAGTTTATGGGGGTTTAACGTCCCAAAGCGACTCAGGCTATGAGAGACGCCGTAGTGAAGGGCTCCGGAAATTTCGACCACCTGGGGTTCTTTAACGTGCACTGACATCGCACAGTACATGGCCCTCTATATAGAATTTCGCCTCCATCGAAATTCGACCGCCGCGGCCGGGATCGAACCCGCGTCTTTCGGGCCAGCAGCCGAGCGCCATAACCACTCAGCCACCGCGGCGGCTTGTTCAGACTTTCGACGTCCCTCATACTCGATAAGATCGTCATTGCGTACACTTTCAAAGCGCGTGGAAAAAATTACTTATGCTTGAACTTGCGCGTTTTGCGCCTAATGTAACTAAATATTTCTTGACCGCCACTAAATATTCCTTGGCTGCCGCGGTGGCACAGTGCTTATGGCGCTCGGCAGCTGACCCGAAAGATGCGGGTTCCCTCCCGGCCGCGGCGGTGGAATTTCAGTGGAGGCGAAATTCCGTTGGCCAGTGTACTGTGCGATGTCAGTGCGCGTTAAAGAGAACCCCAGGTGGTCGAAACTTCCGGATCCCTTCACTATGGCGTCCCTCATAGCCTGAGTTGTTCTGGGACGTTAAGCCCAATAAACCAACTTGCCACCACGCATTATTCCCTCAGACTTCTTTCACGGTTACTGTTCACTTTCCTCGAGCAATAATCCCGCCTAGGAGCGATGAGTATCACGAGGAGAACGTCAAGAGGTGGCAGTTTTCCTTTTCAGTCTGTGATAAAGCAGTGAGGAAAAACTGCAGTCGATATGTAGAGACCGCAAGTGGGAGGGCTTGATTTTTTTCACTTTATGACCCGAAATATTGTATTTATTTCCGTTCAGAAAAATGGTGGGAGTTATGGTAGGAGCTGCATAAAGCAGCTTGCAAGCCCCTCGATCAACCCCAGTACGTTGCGATCAGAACAGAACATAGGCACCAATATACAAACTTATAAGCCGCCGTCATGGCTCAGTGGTCACGGTGCTCGGCTGCTGACCAGAAGAATGCGGGTTCGATCTTGGCTGCGGGGGTCGAATTTCGATGGAGGCGAAATTCTAGAGGCGCGTGTACTGTGCGATATCCGTGCAGGTTAAAGAACCCCAGGTGGTCGAAATTTCCGGAGCCCTTCACTACGACATCTCCCACAGCCTGAGTCACTCTGGGACGTTAAACCCCCATAAACCATAAACACACAATTATACACTTCGATGTGAAGAAGTCAGCGGACAACTAATTGGCTTTAAAAATCTGTGTGCACTTCTGTAAAGCATCCTGTGGCACTAGGGCTGAGATCTGACCAGTAGCTTAATTAGCCGCCCCGATATTAAAACCAGAGCTTGCAAATGGCAAGGAGAAGAAAGTGAAGCGGTAGTAAGGGCCGTTACACCTTGTGTACGACAGGATAATTTTGTTGTTAGCCGTCAGTAGTGCCGAATACGCTTTCTCTTCATTCGCCGCGTATTCGTCTTTTTCGAGCCCAGAATTGGCTCAGTTCCCCAAAAGAGCTATCCACAATCGCTCTTCCATGCAACAGCGACATCAATAAAAGAGCGTTGCAGGCCATGGACAGCGACTCGCCTACGCCTCACGCCAGAACTGCGGGCCGATGTGCGATCAAGGCGACGAAAGGAGTACTCGCAGCACAAGCATAACATGCTTGCAATTCATACGCCCCGCTTTGCGTGCTCGGCGTTCGGTGGCGCTCTGCGTTCGCGTTACAAAACCATGCTTTGACATTGTAGCAATGCAGGCGACGCAGTTAGCACTCTTTGGCATCCCTAGTGCCATAACGTCCAGTCCGAGGCCATCTTCGCAAACGAAAGAGAAGCAAACAATCTTGTGAATTCACGTAGGGAAGAGCAAAGGCGTGTGCTTATGCTCTGAAAAGACCGAGAAATGCAAACGAAAAGTGTGCTGCGGCCTCGTAGTCCGGATAGATGGGTATTTCGGCTCGACTAATCGTGCAAGCCGTCACGATGCAACAAGCGCGGCTCTCAATCACCGGTCGAGCGCGGCTAAGGTGTCGCGGGCCAGGCTCTAAGCAGAATATTAGAGGCAGTCGGTTTACCACCTTCCCGCAAGCACGACGCCACCGCAGCGATCTATTCCCTCAAGGATCGTCCATCGCAGCAAGGACGAGGCTGAAGCTACCCCCGCCACAGCGCCGCTTGGTGTCGGGAGCTCCGTCAATTTGTCACAGCCGTCATCTTCGCATTCATAGGCAACAAGAAGACCGCCGAGGAGACGCGATATCTGCGCCAGTTCTACACGTCCCCCGGTAGGCGGAGCAGAAACGGATGCCCGCGACATCGATGGGATGCGAAGGGCCGCCGCCATTTTTGCCAAGTGGCTCGCAGATGGCTGCGCGTGCACACCGCCCGAGAGGAACGCGAAATTGGCAAACGCCGGTGGAAAGAGCGCTTCCGTCGCCGCAACTTCTCACGACCATGATGAGAAGCGCTAAGATCCAGTGCGCGGAATATCAAAGGAGCAGGAGGATCGCTCCAGCTCCGCCTTCCCCCTAGCACGCCCGCGATTGGCCCGCGGCGCCCGAGAGCCTCCTCCCCTTTGTTGTGCCTTCCGCCTGACGTAACCTTCTCCTCCTCCCCATGGCAGTGGTAGCGGAGAGGAGAAAAAGAGAGGAGGATTAATGGCGTTTTCGGGTGTCGAGCATTTTATCGTCTCTGGCGCACCGCCATGCTTTTGCGCGCTAAGCGGAACCGACCGGGGGAGGGGGGGGGGGGGGGGGGGGCAGAGAGGAAGCTAGAGCGCCAGCGCTATTAATTTGGACGCTAAGACCAAGACGATGAGCTCTGCTCCCGACACGCGCCCCGCGCCTGTAAGTGGTCCGTTCAGGGCAACTCGTTAGCCGCTTCTTCCATACCACCGCCTGGATCGGTCCGCTTCACCCACACAAAAGATCCCCTCCCCCCACCCTCGTCTGGCGAGGAGGCACCCAGAGACCCACGCTTGCTATCTTTTTCGTTCTCCCTATTCGCAGAAGAACAGGTTGGTCGCCTCAGGGTTTTGCCTCTTTGGCACTCCTGCTGACCAGAAACCGAGCGTAAATCTTGTTGATCGAGCTCTCTAAACAACCTAATCTCACGAGGACACAGAGCGCTCAAACTGATTGAAATGAGTCGGAGAAAGGGGCACGGCACTTAGCACGCATCCTCTGCGTTCCCCGTGCTTGAGCTTAGCGACACGACGCGTAACCAAATTGCGAGGATTTGTTGCCGCAAGATTGGTTCGCTGCAGTGCGCGAGGCTGTAGATGCTCTAAGTAGTTCGAATTTGAGTGGCGCGCGCTCGATAGACGTGATAATCTTGATGGCCTCATGGAGTGTGTGCTGTATAACTATTTCTGCCTCCAAAACAAAAGTCGCAGATGAGTGGCAGAAGAAGTGGTTGTGAACAGCTTTATAAGGCCCTAATACCAAGCAGCAACAGGCAATCAAAAGCAAATTGTCATACGCATGACAGCTTAGTTTTCAAATAAAACAAAAAAACACCCTTATTTATTAAAAATTGTTTATTAAGACAAAACTAAATAAAAAATCTTATCTCTAGTTCTGGACACATAACGGAAATTTCATATTCATCAAAGCAGGTTCACACATGTTCAACCCCGTCATGCATCAAATGACAGCCAAGATGAAAAGCGCAATTGAAAAAAAAAAATAGAAACAGTTGAAAATAGGGACAGAAAAATACACCGTTTCCAGTTTAGGAGGCCTAAAATTATTTGCCAGTACATTCCTTGTAATTCTAACACAATTCTCGATGACTGAGGCAAACAATTTGAAATTTGTAGATTTGTGCCGGTTTAGAAGAGAAGGCAGGCCATGCTGCATG
Source organism: Amblyomma americanum (assembly GCF_052857255.1). Taxonomy (NCBI): domain Eukaryota; kingdom Metazoa; phylum Arthropoda; class Arachnida; order Ixodida; family Ixodidae; genus Amblyomma; species Amblyomma americanum. The sequence continues at coordinate 525,198,404 of NC_135497.1, forward strand.
CGCTCTTTCCCGTTGTTTACGGACGATGTTGGCATCAACCAGTTTTCGGGCTGCCTCATAAGGTAAGTCAGTTTCTTTTCTTGCGCCTTTGCCAGATGCCGTACATCTCACAATCTTTTTGGTTTCTGTTTTAAAAAGAACGCTCAGCCGCTACTGGTATAACTCTAAGATTTTGATTGCGCCTGTTTCAAGGCAAAGGTCCTTGCTGTGTGCTGCATAGATTGTACTAAAGACAGCGAGAACAGTTTTTTTGCAAACCATGATCTTTTTGTCAGCAGGAATTCGTTGCAGTGCCCCATTCAAGCTGGCACTATTTTATGTGAGATTAACATAGCGAGTTGTAAAGAAGTAGCTAAAATGGTTTAGGAAGAATTCATCTTACGTCATGTCCAACATTTTTGGACTAAAGTTTTGAGTATTGAAAAAACTGTAAGCTATGTTTATGGAAATATTGATGGCAATGGTCGATTCTTCCGATGTGTTGCAAAATCTTTCCATCGCTCGCATGGACCAGACGCCCATACAACACCACTGCGCACCGGTTTTGACGATCGCGAAGATCATAGAAAAAAAAATGCAAGCCTGTCAAAAGTAGATCAGCGGATATATTTATTCTTGTTTTGAAATCTTACAATATATAAGCAATTGCGTTCATGAACTCGTTCCCGCTCAACAAAGCTTGTTTCGATAATTGTTGGGTATCAGGCAATCATAACAGTTACTGCGGCTAATTGTTTGACAACATGGTTAACGTCAACTTCCCCTGAAATATATGAAGAAAATATACACCTAGGGATTTCAAATCATTATCGATTTTATATTCTTTTGAGTCAAATATGATTCCAACGAGTGCGGCAACTGGTTTGTTCATCGGCGGAAATATTCCTGCTTTTGTCTATATAATGTCAGCGCGCTTATAATTTACATTGCGACCATTTTCCCAGTGTGATCAAGGTCGTATGCACGATTGTACAAAGTGAAAAATGCCACTTCCATAGAAAAAAAAAACGCTTAAGTCGTCGGATTATATGCAGTACCTGGCATTAGGGTTAATTTTTACACTATCATTACGGTTAACGGTAGAAAGTAGGGACCCTTCTGTGCTGCCTTTTGGCACGCCAGAAAAAAACTTTCACTTCTAACAGCCTATTATTTATGCTGACAGTTTGTTTCGATTTAGAGAAAAAATATTTTGAAGTTTGAAGTTTGAAATTTATTCATTGCTTTGCTATAGAGGTAACAAACGCGCAATAAAGCAGGAGCTAAAGACGTAGCCTGACAGTGGCTCCTTCCCTATGGAGCTGTAACCGCAGACAGGGTGCAATTTCACACTAAACTTGAAAGCATATACCATACATCTTGTACAGACAGCAAACGTTGAAAATTAACAAAAAATAAAACTGTCAAAACAGGAACAAGCATACAAAATACATCAAATATACGTAGCACACGTTCAAAGAGAAAGTTAAATTATAGTATTCCTAGCAAAGTACATAAGGAGAAATTATAAAGTTGAATATTCATTATTTCACTCAGTGACGCAGCTTGGCCCCGGAATCCGCCGTCCCATAAATTCTGTAAAAGTAACTCGTGCACCTGAACAGACGCCTTGGAGAAAATTACAAGAGCTCTGATTTCAAGTTGTATCGTAATATATCCTTTCTGCTCTGAAAGGTCTAGTTCAACACATGTTTTTCCGCAGTGTGAATTGTGATGGTGCGAGGAAGTTGTATTCATCAATAAATAGGACCGTGCACTCTCGACGGCGTAGTTTTGTTCAATATTTTGCGCAAAACAGGGAGTACGACACAGCTCTATATTTGCCCAAATCAGTTCGGTTTACCGCTAAAATAAAACATTTTCTGTTGCAGTCTGCATCTTATCAGGAAATAATCACGTACTTTTACAAAAGTTAAAAATGTGTAATTATTGGCGCTATAATATAGTAGTACCTCGGCATCAACTATTTTTTTTAGGCAGAGAAGAAGCAAAAGTACTTCACTGGCTGTTGCGTGTTCACGAAACATGGTATTGTGGCTATGAAAGTCAGGCACTCGCATTCATCCCGCAAATACGCACCGGTTTTCATTTTTGTCAAACAATAATTAAAAACATTTGCCTGCTTTGTCCCCGGTCGCTCTCTGTCATCAGTCTTTAGACTTCGCACGTGGCTGTGTGGCTCGTTACGTGGATGCTATGATGTTCAATGGGTCCACACCATATCATGACGAACCCACTTAACTTATACAAATTCGGTGTAGTAGTCCTTTTGAGGTTATCGCAATTTCTTTGTTAATTTATTTTGCAGTTGTTTAAATGGTTTGATTCATGGGGTGTCACGTCCCAAAGCCACTCAGGCTAAAAGCGGCGCTGTAGCGGAGGGCTCTGGATAACGTTGACCACCTAGGTTTCTTTAACGTGCACTGGCATCGCACAGTACACAGGCCTCTAGTATTCTGCCTCCATCGAATTGTGACCGCCGCGGCCGTGATCCGACCCGCGTCTTTCGGTTCAGCATCATAACCACTGAGCCACTGCGGCGGCTTGGAGTTATCCATGGTTTGCAACTTTTATATGTAGTTTATAGGTTAGGTTGTGGAGGGAATGTAGAAAATTTAATGCTATTTAAAAGAAATTAGGGAAGACGCGTGAGCCTCGCCTTAAGAGTAGGCTCGATAGCGCTTTTCACTCTTTTTCTCTTCCTGTCACTTACATTCACTTGGTGCCCCTCTAACACGTTTGAACCAATGACCATTTGCGGCACATGCGTTGCGTCCCCATCTGGCAAGCATAGGGCCTGGGTTCCGAACCTCAATGCCGGCGGATATCTTTACTCATTTGAAACTTCTGAGAATATTTCCGTCACATTTCTGATGCCTTCCTGTCGATCTTGGGTGACGATGACGGATTTTTGACCGAACCAGCTCTATAGGCTATCGCGTAATAGCAAGACGTTTGTCACCTTCACTTGCATTATTAAGATGAAAACATTTCTCAAGTCGGGCGAGAACAACCCGAAAACCTCAAGCGTAACATCGGCTTTGCGCTGCTAGCTAATACCTTTTGGTTGTGCAAGCGCTCTTGCTGGCGCATCCATGCACAAGAACACTGCAAGATGGTCGCTGAGAGGGCAAGAGAAAGCGCCTGTATCAATTTTCAGAGTTGAGAAATTAGTAATGAACGCAACTAATGTTGACTGATCGACTTTCAGCTGTTACTATAGTGAAGAGTTCAATTAACGCAATAATTGTTACGATCGTACTTCTAGCCACGCGAGCCGGAGCAAGCGACATCTGGGAGCTGTCAGCAAAGCCAACCACGCGACGGCTGCGCGCCCGATGCCTTTTTTCTCGAGAAAAAAATGTTCCCTCTCTACCACGCCTGCTGGCCACTTCGACGGGGCGCTAGCAATAACTATACGACTGAGTCAACCATTGCGACTGCAGCGGACACTGCCATTGGCTGCCAATGAACCAGTGAGGACGACGCGGGGTAAGTCCCCGGCATACACTCTAAACGTCTAACTTCGACATATACCTTTAGCGGTCTTTAACCTTTATCTTTTTGGTATACAGAGCTGTACGTTTTTGTTTTCATTTTTTTTGCAAGCTTTAAAGGTTACATGCCTGTTCACAGAGATCACAACTGATATTTAAAGGTATATGGCTCCTGTATGCCTCTAGCACTGACCTTTAAAGCTGGCCGAGTGTGCGCCGTATACGTTAAAGCTTAAGAAAAAGGGGCGAGGGTTGCGTATTTCGGCGAGGAGGCTGTGCACCGCCGGTTCCGCCGGCTGAGGCGGGGATCCGCGTCTCTCCGCTAGGGGCGAATCCCAGCACTAGCTTCGTGGAGAAAATTTGAGCCTCGATTCCTATTGGTTCGTTTGAAATATCACCCCAATAAGCGTCGCGCACGTGTTGTTCATGTTGGAAGTTGTGCGTTCGTGATGGCCGTCAGGCACAGAGACGTTTGCGGTGCTTACGTGGCCGCTGCCATGAACAGCCATGCGACTGAAAGCAGCATACATGGTGGTACGTCTCCCGTGATCATATCGAAAGCAACCACAGCAGAATCGCCAATTTCGGCAAGTGAAGTTTCCTTACGCAACAGCTGTATTCCAGGTTATGTTCCAGAGAAGCTATGTTGCCTTTCGTATTCGAAAATTGTGCCTGCTAGAAGAAAGAAATTTCTAGTTTTATAGTTTGCGTTGCGTTACCGTTTCTTTTCGTCAGCAACTGACGAACTTAACCCTCGTCCGAGTATTACTTGTTTTGCTTTCCCGTGCGCGCGTGTATAGCTACTGTCGCTAAAGATTGAAGCGCTGCGAGGTACGTTTCACGTACAATGCTTTCACTGATGTGGTGCTTGCAGTGCTGTTTGTGTTAAAGACGTCGGTCACCACCAGACGGTTCTGACACAGTAGTCAGGCGCTTGCGTGTGCGAAGGGATGGGAGAGCTTACTTCTCTCTGTGGCTCAAGTCGCTCGCCTCCCACACTCACCGCGTCCGCCTCGCCATTGTCGCATTTCCACGAGCACAGTCTGGAAAGGATGCTGAACTAAGCTGGTCGAGTTTTACCATTGTGCTCCTTCGCCTAACAATAGAGTCGACGGGAGCAGAACAAAAAGGTTGCTTCCGATGCGGTTCCCCGAAGCACAGTACCAGAGACTGCGCACACGTGTCAGCTGCTTGTTACCGCTGTGGAAAAAAAAAAGGTCCATGATCTGTTGTCTGAAGGTTTATGCTCATGTACAGGGTCGATCACACTTTGCGGGAACACAGCTCAGCGTGGCGACTCACGTACGGAGTGCCATTGTATCTAACGTGAACATGAATCGCTTCAGAGTGGCGCACGAGAAGCGAGACCTCGACGCTGTGCTTCGTGTCATGTGCCTCTGTGCACGAGTTTGCACGAGAGGCTTGGTCGCAATGGTGCCCCGCATGCGCGCAGCCATGCGGAGCCGTGTTCACGCTTCGTGTGACTGACCCTGTACTGCGCCTTTATTGTACTCCTGGTTTGTGCATGCATTCGAGTGGCGCGAAACGTACGGCTTGCATACGGAACTGCGATATACAGTGTTGAAATAGAATAACCTAGACGATCGAGTAACGCATCGTTATGAAAAAAGAAGAGGCGCCTAGATATATCATTTGTTGAGTTTGAAAGAAAAGAAGCGGAACTTTTTGACAGCCGAAGGTAATAAAGAATTTTTTGAGCATTTCCAGAAATTTCTTGTCCTCTGAATGGTACTTTTGAGCTGCATGCAAAATGCTGTTTTATAAGCTGCCATGCTCTCTAGTCATTAAAAAAACTTTGACAATGCCTTGAAAGTCCTTGAAAACTTTTTAATTTCACCTCTCAAGGCCAGTATGAATCCTGAAAAAGCTTGCAAAACTAGAAAAATCACGAGAAACGCATTCTCCACGAAAGGAAAAACAAGCGAAGGCCATAATTTTCTCAGTCTAGAAAAAATATCCGTCTGCATTCCAGTTTAGAACTTTCAAAAGTGTCAAGAACAAATTCCACGTGGTTTCATTTCAAATCGATTGAAGTGATTCTTGGCACCCTAAAAAAAGATATTCGTCTGATAGTACGATTACCAAAGGTCGTTTCGGTGCACGAGGTTAAGAAGTGCTCATACAAATTTCCTTTAGAATAAACTTCTCGGTTAACCAGGAGTTCACGTAATGAATGTAATTTTCGATTTTCAGTTAAGTGATTATTTTTTATTCCTCTGCAATAATTCGTTTTGGATCTGGACGAAGGTTTGAGGGCATATGCACTTGCATATGTCATGCTTCGGCGTCTGGTGAACAAGTTCATCAGTCCGTATGTAGCCCATAGGCGGTGACCGCCCACTAGGCAAAAAAAAAAGCGTTTTGTGAGACTGGTATTCGGCTCCGGAATCTTCAGAGGATGGCGCTTAAAGACGAAGACAAGGACAAACGCCGAACGGTCCGACCCTCGTGTGATCTGCAAGTTAGCAGGACCCTTGTCTTTGCACCTTCCAATCTATCAGCCTACTTGCTATTACTACCCCTGTTCTCGTCAAAACGTTCCTGTTTCCAGCAATAAACCGCCATTGTCTTGGCCACTCACCCGTAGTGGGAGTGTGCCAGCTTTATATGAGGAAAATCAACCAACCAACCATCGTGCGTGCTGTGGACTGACCACTGCCTCTGGTCTGTACCTGGACTGTACCGCTAGTTGCTTGGGACGCTGCGCCTTGCAAGACGTGCTTTATTACAAGTGGTGGAGATGCCAACGACCCCCTCGCCCCAAGGAGCTTCTCAACCTCGCATTGCCTACCGTCTCTGCAATGCCTGAGACCATCACCCAAGCTGCATCACCGCTTCCGTCGGCTGTCTTCTTCTCGCAGCGGCAGCGTGACCTGGCCATCTTCAGCGGCACAGATGAGCCGGATGTGGGGGATTGGTGTGGCTCCTTATGCGGCAAACCCGTTTCCTACCCTACGACTTTACTCCGTAGCCACTCGCTTGGTAGTGTTGGCTTGCTCGATCCCGCCTCACAATACCCCCTAGTCGATAGCCCAGCCGGCCTTCACGTCAGCAACATTACGCCTGTTTCCATCGCTAATCCGTCTTCTCTCGATATTTTTCGCATTTCCGTCGACGCCGCCCTGATGTCTATACCCAACGAGCCCAACTTGTCGCCGTGCTGCACCATTTTGAAGCTTCGCTTGACTACCAGCAACCTTCCTTGGGCCGCGCAACCATTGTTACCCACTGTATTGACATTGGCACCCATGCCCCTTTGCGCCAACGTCCGTACCGCGTGTCAGCCGCTGAGCGCCGCATCATTGACGAGCAGGTGACCGACATGATCAAGCGCCACGTGATAGAGTCGTCCCACAGCCCGTGGGCATCGCCGGTGGTCCTGGTCAAGAAAAAAGACGGTTCCATTCAGTTCTGCGTCGACTACCGTCGTCTGAACCAGATTACTCTCAAGGAAGTTTACCCTCCCTCTCGTATCGACGGCGACCTCGACGGCCTGCAGGGCGCTGGGTTCTTTTCTTCATGACACTTGCGCTCCGGTTACTGGGAGGTGCGAATGGCAGAGGCCGATTAATAATAATTGGTTTTTTGGGGAAAGGAAATGGCGCAGTATCTGTCTCATATATCTTTGGACACCTGAACCGCGCCGTAAGGGAAGGGATAAAGGAGGGAGTGAAAGAAGAAAGGAAGAATAGGTGCCGTAGTGGAGGGCTCCGGCATAATTTCGACCACCTGGGGATCTTTAACGTGCACTGACATCGCACAGCACACGGGCGCCTTAGCGAAAAACTGTATTCGTCACACCCGACGGGCTCTGTGAATTTAATGTCATGCCCTTCGGCCTCTACTATGCACCCGCCACATTCGAACCCATGATGGACAACCTACTCCGCGGACGTAAATGGCACACATGCCTTTGTTACCTAGATGACGTGGTGATC